>NW_023493767.1:55000-105000 GCF_013265735.2 Oncorhynchus mykiss
CAATCTGTGCTACAAATTATGGCTACAGTATATGCAATTTCATCCACTTTTTGAGATTGCCTTTCGCTTACGGCCATACCGGCCTGAGTACTCCTGATCTCGTCCGATCTCGGAAGCTAAGCAGGGTCGGGCCTGGTTAGTACTTGGATGGGAGACCGCCTGGGAATACCAGGTGCTGTAAGCTTTTTGTCACTGCCCAGTGGAATTTCAACTCTTTGTCCGTTTTTTCCCACAAGGCTTAAATATGTGCCCTCGCTTTGAAATAAGTAAGCAAGGTTAGTTTGTATTTCATCCAACAATCTGTGCTACAAATTATGGCTACAGTATATGCAATTTCTTCCACTTTTTGAGTGACACAAAGATGCTTATCTAAATGGTGGAAATGCAACAGCTGTTAATCAGGCTCACTTTGACTTTACATAGTGCACCAAGAGATAGTTTCTCTCTTACGGCCACACCGGCCTGAGTACGCCTGATCTCGTCCGATCTCGGAAGCTAAGCAGGGTCGGGCCTGGTTAGTACTTGGATGGGAGACCGCCTGGGAATACCAGGTACTGTAAGCTTTTTGTCACTGCCTTGTGGAATTTCAACTCTTTGTCCGTTTTTTCCCACAAGGCTGAAATATGTGCCCTCGCTTTGAAATAAGTAAGCAAGGTTAGTTTGTATTTCATCCAACAATCTGTGCTACAAATTATGGCTACAGTATATGCAATTTCATCCACTTTTTGAGATTGCCTTTCGCTTGCGGCCACACCGGCCTGAGTACGCCTGATCTCGTCCGATCTCGGAAGCTAAGCAGGGTCGGGCCTGGTTAGTACTTGGATGGGAGACCGCCTGGGAATACCAGGTGCTGTAAGCTTTTTGTCACTGCCTTGTGGAATTTCAACTCTTTGTCCGTTTTTTCCCACAAGGCTGAAATATGTGCCCTCGCTTTGAAATAAGTAAGCAAGGTTAGTTTGTATTTCATCCAACAATCTGTGCTACAAATTATGGCTACAGTATATGCAATTTCATCCACTTTTTGAGATTGCCTTTCGCTTGCGGCCACACCGGCCTGAGTACGCCTGATCTCGTCCGATCTCGGAAGCTAAGCAGGGTCGGGCCTGGTTAGTACTTGGATGGGAGACCGCCTGGGAATACCAGGTGCTGTAAGCTTTTTGTCACTGCCTTGTGGAATTTCAACTCTTTGTCCGTTTTTTCCCACAAGGCTGAAATATGTGCCCTCGCTTTGAAATAAGTAAGCAAGGTTAGTTTGTATTTCATCCAACAATCTGTGCTACAAATTATGGCTACAGTATATGCAATTTCTTCCACTTTTTGAGTGACACAAAGATGCTTATCTAAATGGTGGAAATGCAACAGCTGTTAATCAGGCTCACTTTGACTTTACATAGTGCACCAAGAGATAGTTTCTCGCTTACGGCCACACCGGCCTGAGTACGCCTGATCTCGTCTGATCTCGGAAGCTAAGCAGGGTCGGGCCTGGTTAGTACTTGGATGGGAGACCGCCTGGGAATACCAGGTGCTGTAAGCTTTTTGTCACTGCCTTGTGGAATTTCAACTCTTTGTCCGTTTTTTCCCACAAGGCTGAAATATGTGCCCTCGCTTTGAAATAAGTAAGCAAGGTTAGTTTGTATTTCATCCAACAATCTGTGCTACAAATTATGGCTACAGTATATGCAATTTCTTCCACTTTTTGATTGACACAAAGATGCTTATCTAAATGGTGGAAATGCAACAGCTGTTAATCAGGCTCACTTTGACTTTACATAGTGCACCAAGAGATAGTTTCTCGCTTACGGCCACACCGGCCTGAGTACGCCTGATCTCGTCCGATCTCGGAAGCTAAGCAGGGTCGGGCCTGGTTAGTACTTGGATGGGAGACCGCCTGGGAATACCAGGTGCTGTAAGCTTTTTGTCACTGCCTTGTGGAATTTCAACTCTTTGTCCGTTTTTTCCCACAAGGCTGAAATATGTGCCCTCGCTTTGAAATAAGTAAGCAAGGTTAGTTTGTATTTCATCCAACAATCTGTGCTACAAATTATGGCTACAGTATATGCAATTTCTTCCACTTTTTGAGTGACACAAAGATGCTTATCTAAATGGTGGAAATGCAACAGCTGTTAATCAGGCTCACTTTGACTTTACATGGTGCACCAAGAGATAGTTTCTCGCTTACGGCCACACCGGCCTGAGTACGCCTGATCTCGTCCGATCTCGGAAGCTAAGCAGGGTCGGGCCTGGTTAGTACTTGGATGGGAGACCGCCTGGGAATACCAGGTGCTGTAAGCTTTTTGTCACTGCCTTGTGGAATTTCAACTCTTTGTCCGTTTTTTCCCACAAGGCTGAAATATGTGCCCTCGCTTTGAAATAAGTAAGCAAGGTTAGTTTGTATTTCATCCAACAATCTGTGCTACAAATTATGGCTACAGTATATGCAATTTCATCCACTTTTTGAGTGACACAAAGATGCTTATCTAAATGGTGGAAATGCAACAGCTGTTAATCAGGCTCACTTTGACTTTACATAGTGCACCAAGAGATAGTTTCTCGCTTACGGCCACACCGGCCTGAGTACGCACCTGTTGATGGGTAATTGACGCACGTGTGAGTGATTGCGCTGAGACTGAGTGTTTGCTCTAGAGAGTTTGTGTTGGAGTTTTGAGCTTTTTGAAGTACAATTTCTTTTTGTAAATTGATTAAGTTAGATTTATAGTTTGGGGTTGTTCCCCGGCAGCATATTGCTGTTTGGGGGACTTTCCTCCTGTCGTTATTCGGATGGATACAATGGCTTTGACCAACGCTGGAAAAAAGACTACGAACAAAGGAAACATGGATAATGGCGCTGCAGCAAGACAGGCGCAAAAATATGAAAAGAATTTAACAGTGGCTGTTGAAATTATGGGAGAAGAGAAGATTACAATGATGGAGGTATTGAGAGGGATTAAAGAAGTTTGTGGACTGGTCTGCGGCTGTCGGGTCAAAGATGAAAAGCGATTTGAAGTGACGCTGTCAAGTGCGAGAGGGAAAGAAAAACTGATGGATGGATTTAAAATCCGGAGCTGTCGAATCATGGCAAAGGATCTATCGCTGGATGAGATGGTTGTATCCTTCTTAAACCTCCCAGTATATATTACAGACGAGGACATCACAGAGCGGCTAAGAGCATGGGGTGTGTCTGCTATATCGCCGGTGAAAAGGCGCTACTGGCCGGGGACGGACATTGCTGATGGGACGCGCTTCTGTAAAGTTAGGTTCACAGACACTGTGCGCTCGTTGCCATATTCTGCCAAATTTGAAACGTTGGAAGGGGCTGAGTACTTCAGAGTAATACACGATCGGCAGGTCAAGGTCTGTAGGCTGTGTATCCAGCCAGGGCACGTGCTACGAGAGTGCCCTGATTTCGCATGTCATAAGTGTGGTGAGCAGGGGCATTACGCACGAGAGTGCAATGGGAGGAGAGAGCGAGGTTGTGTTGGATGCGGGAGGGGTGTAGCGCAGTGCTCCTGTCCCCATGGGGAAGGTGCTCAGGACTGGGCATCACAGGATTTCAGCGCAAATAGTGTCGTGGAGGAGAACGAGGTGGAGGAAGCTGGGGAGGAAATTGGCATGAGTGAGCAACCCCAGGGAGAGAAGGAGGACGAAGAACAGAGGCAGCCAGAGGAGGAAGTGGAGACGGAGCCTTGTATTGAAGGAAGGGAGGCACCCAAAGATGGAGGGATAAGCTCAAGCCTAGACGATGTAGAGTTGGAGGGCGATCCTCGTGGAGAGGGGGGCTCCTCTAGGGAGGTGGATAATGCAAGGGATGACTCTCGCAAACGTAAAGAGTCTGAAGAAGAGCTGTCGGAGGAAGAGTTGGAGTACATACAATCAATGCGTTGGGATAGTAAAAGGAACAGGATAACCAAGAAGAAAAAGAAGAAAAAAGATCAATCATGATGGACTGGATTCATCCCCTCTTTATAGTCATAATGGTGTCTATTAATTAGTATCTATTAACACCAATGGACTTCGTAGCAAAGAAAAGCTAGAGCTGGTGTTGGAAGCCTTCTCTGCGGATATATTATGTCTTCAGGAGACCCATTGGACTGAGCCGTATATGGATAATGTAAGGCAGAGATGGAATGGACTAATGTACGTGAGTAATGGTACTGTGCGGGCATGTGGGGTAGCTATTTTGGTAAAACATGACGTTGTGTCTAACTTAAATTTGTTATGTGCTGACACTGTGGGTCGAATGGTGGGAGTGGGTTTCACTTATCAAGATATGGAGTACTCGTTGTACAATGTCTATGCTCCTAATAATGAAATTGAGAGGAGGGTTATGTTTATGTCTATGGGAGGATTATGTGGGAAAAACTGTTTGCTTGTTGGGGATTTTAATGTATGGATGGATAGGCTAGATGCCTCAAGTAGCGCACATTTTAGCTCTGACTCATCTCGGGGAGCGCTATTAAGGCTAATGAGGGATGAGGATTGGGTGGATATATGGAGGGAGAGGAATCCAGATAAGCGGGTGTTCTCTCGAAGACAAGTGGTGAGGGGTGAGCTCAAGCAGTCACGTATAGATTTGTGTCTCACTCATAGAGAGGTTGCGCACTTGGTTGTGGGGGTAAAGTATTCACACACATTTTTTAGTGACCATGATGCTCTGCTTTTCAGGCTGGGTGCATCAGGGGAGGGGAGGGGGGGTGGTTTGTGGTGTCTTAATGCCAGTATGCTGAAGGATGAGGTGTTTAGGGCAGCAGTGAAAGAGTGTGTGAATGACGCCGTGTCAGATCCTTTATTTGAGTCGGATGTGAGTGTGTGGTGGGAAGGATTAAAAGGGGAGTTCAAGCGGCTGGCAATATCTAGTGCAAGACGGGCAAATGTGACAAGGAGGAGGGAGGAGGGGATTCTTAAATCTCGCCTGTTATTGGAGTTAGAAAAGGTAGAAAACTGCCCAGGCTATGATGTGACAGAGTACCTGAGGGTGAGGGAGGAGTTGAGGGTCGTAGAGAGGCACAGGTGCATGGGGGCAGTGGTGAGGAGTAGAGCACAGTATGTGGTGGAGGGGGAGAGAAATACTGCTTTTTTCCTGGGGTTAGAAAGGAGGAAGCAGGAAAGGAGTTTTCTAACTGAGCTGATAAATGAGAGGGGGGAGAGGGTGACAGATCTGGAAGGAATTTTGAATACAGTGCATTCTTTTTATAAGGGCTTATTTACGTCGGGTGGGGTAGATGAAGTGTGTATGAGAAGAGTGCTAGACGCAGTAGAGGCTAGGGTGTCGACTGAGGATGTAGAGATGTGTGATGCTGATTTTACATTGGCAGAGGTTAAAGCTGCCATATTGGGCCTGAACTTGAATAAGAGCCCGGGTTCAGATGGTCTTACTGCAGAGTTTTACCGTGAGTTTAGTGACATACTGGCCCCACTAATGCTGCGTGTGTATGTGTGTATGGAGGAGAAGAGGGTAGTCCCTGAATCTTTAGCTATGGGTGTGTTGACTGTGTTGTACAAAGGGAAGGGGAGCAGACTGAAATTAGAGAACTACAGACCAATAACCCTTTTGAACTCCGACAATAAGGTGCTTGCGAAGATAATGGCTAATAGGTTGAATAAGGTGATGGGAAGCATCATAGCACCTACTCAGGCCTATGGAGTTCCGGGGCGGGATGTAGTGGACACCCTCTGCACTATCCGGGATGTGGTGAAGCAGATGGGGGAGGTGGGTGGGGCGGTGCTCTGTCTAGATCTGAATAAAGCCTTTGATCGGGTGGAGCATCGGTTCCTGTTAGAGGCCTTGGAAAGATTTGGGTTCGGGCCTCGTCTTAAAGGATGGGTGAAGCTTTTGTATGGGTCAGCGTGCAGTGTCGTGAAATGTAATGGTGTGCTGACTGATCCTTTTCCCCTGGGCAGGTCTGTTAGGCAGGGTTGTCCATTGTCTGCACTACTATACAGCGTCTCAGTAGAGCCTTTAGCGGCGTTTGTAAAGCGGAATGGAGGAGTGCATGGAGTGGACCTCCCGGGGGGAGGCGTCAGTGTACTGCATCATTATGCTGATGACACCACCTGTACTTTGCGGGATGGAGAGAGTGTGAATTGTCTGATGAAGTGTTTTGATGTGTATGGGAGAGCTTCTGGGGCTAAGGTGAATGTAGAAAAGTCTCAAATGTTATGTGCTGATGATACTGTTATGTCTACATGTAACATTCCTTTTAAGACTGTTAAGGGGCATGTGAGAATTTTGGGTGTGAATATTGGGGTAGATGAGCGGGAGGCGAGGGACTTAACTTGGACAGGGGTGATTAATAAAATAAAGACGACTCTGAATTACTGGAAACAAAGGAAATTAAAATTGAGGGGGAAAGTGGTTGTGGTGAATGCATTGTTAATGTCAAAATGTGTGTATACCTTAGGGGTTATGGACATGCCTGTATGGGCTCTGAAGGGAATTAATAATTTAATGTCTGATTTCCTGTGGGGTGGGAAGGGGGTGAAGATTGCTCATGATGTAATGATAGCAGATTATGATAGGGGTGGTTTGAGATTAATAGATCTGGAGGTGAAGTTAAAAGCCATGAGGGTGAAGAGAGTACAACGGTTTTTGTATGGGGAGGAGGGTCAGGGGTGGAAGGAGTTTTTCAGGCATTGGTTGCATAGGAGTGGAGGTTGTGGAGATTATGGGTTGTTAATGTGTTTCAAGCCCAGCATGTATGCAGAGGTGCCTGAGTTTTATCAGGAGGTGTTCAGGGCCTGGGCGGAGTTCTTACCGCAAGTAAGTTATGAGTGTGACTCTATTGGGGTGATTTTGAATATACCAGTTTTTCTGAACCCAATGCTGAAATCAGAGGGAAAGATGCTGGAGAGTAAGGTAATAATGAAGGCGGGTATGATAAGACTGAGGGACTTTAGGTATGAGGTGGTGCCAGGGTTCCTGCCTGAGCAGGCGATCGTAGATACTGTCTGGGGGGTAGATGAGGATGTCAGGAAAGGGATGGTGTTGAGAATGTATGATAGGATAAAGGAGTGTGTTCCAGGGGAGTGGGTGAGGCTGTTGGACAATCATTTGAGTAATGGAGTCTTAGAGACCTTGCCTGTGTTGCAGGTGAAATGTGGGGAGAAAATGCAAGCCTTATCCTCTACCCAGGTGAGGGCCGTATACTGGGCGCTTATTACCAGGAAGGTCAGGGCGCCTGCATCGGAGAAAGTGTGGAGGCAAGTTTTTCCAGGGATGGAAGTTGAGAGGTTGTGGGAAAACATGGTAGTGAGGCTCAATAGTATTGAATGTACCCATTTTGATTTTATGTTGAGGCACAACCGTGTTTTTACCAAGGTGGTGTTACATCAGGTAGACAGGTCAGTGTCTCGTGTGTGTGATGTATGCACAGACAAAGATGAAAATCTGATGCACATGATGTTTGAATGTGTTGATGTAGCTGGGTTCCATGTGAGGTTGAGGGACATGTTAGAAAGGTACTGGGGAGAAGAGTTAATGGGTGGGGTTGATTGGAGGTGTTTGGTATTGTTTGGAGTGGGTCAGCATGTGAAGGGGGGGAATATTGTATTATTGAATTTTTTGCTGTCACATGCAAGGTATGCAGTATATATAAGGAGGAACTTGGCAAGGTTTGAGGAAAAGAGGGTGACAGTGTGGAAGGTGTTTGAAGGCTTGGTAAGGAAGGATGTAGGATTGATGTATAGGTCTAAGCAGGAGGATTTTGAGAGGGTGTTTATGAAGGATTGTGGATTTATTGCTGTGGGGGAGGATGGTGGATTGGTGTATGGGTTTTGATGTGTAACATTTTGGAGATTTCAGTACAAATTTGAAAGAATTGTTTTGAGAATGTCTTAGTTTCTACTTGATAAGGAGGTGCTTTGAACACTCTCTATTCTTGTGGAATGTGGTTTAGCAAAGTATTGTATGCAATGGTAGTATAATTTGAGTTTTGGTATTTGAATTTCTCTATTTTTGATTTGATAGGGGGTGAATTGTTTGCCTGCCAATGTCAAGTATTGTGTTGATTAAAATGGTTTGTGTAGATAAAATTTGTATATCATGTAAAATAAGAATTTTTATAATAAAAAAAAAAAAAAAAGTACGCCTGATCTCGTCCGATCTCGGAAGCTAAGCAGGGTCGGGCCTGGTTAGTACTTGGATGGGAGACCGCCTGGGAATACCAGGTGCTGTAAGCTTTTTGTCACTGCCTTGTGGAATTTCAACTCTTTGTCCGTTTTTTCCCACAAGGCTGAAATATGTGCCCTCGCTTTGAAATAAGTAAGCAAGGTAAGTTTGTATTTCATCCAACAATCTGTGCTACAAATTATGGCTACAGTATATGCAATTTCATCCACTTTTTGAGATTGCCTTTCGCTTGCGGCCACACCGGCCTGAGTACGCCTGATCTCGTCCGATCTTGGAAGCTAAGCAGGGTCGGGCCTGGTTAGTACTTGGATGGGAGACCGCCTGGGAATACCAGGTGCTGTAAGCTTTTTGTCACTGCCTTGTGGAATTTCAACTCTTTGTCCGTTTTTTCCCACAAGGCTGAAATATGTGCCCTCGCTTTGAAATAAGTAAGCAAGGTTAGTTTGTATTTCATCCAACAATCTGTGCTACAAATTATGGCTACAGTATATGCAATTTCATCCACTTTTTGAGATTGCCTTTCGCTTACGGCCACACCGGCCTGAGTACGCCCCTTTTTGGTAGTTTCAGGAAGTGAGTGAGCAGCAGGTGTTTGAATTGTTTGGAGAGAAAAAAAAAAAAAAAAATAGTTTTTGGTTTTGGTTGTTCTTATATTTTAAGTTTAGGAAGTTTGTGTTGGGAGTGTAGTTTATTATAAATATTTGCGTTTTTATCCCCCAACGGCGTGAGCTGTTTGGGGGATTCTACGTAAAATAACCAGACGGATTCAATGGCTTCGACATCAAGAATAACGAAAATAACGAGAATGGACAACGGAGAAAAAAGAGCGTCGAATGAAGAGTTGAGGAGAAGAAAATATGAGAAAGAACTGACGGTGAATGTTGAAGTTATTGGTGAAGAAAAAATAACAACGATGGAATTGCTGAGAGGAATAAAAGAAGTATGCGGAACGATTTTGGGATGTAGAATGAAAGACAGAAATAAGTACGAAATAACCATGTCACATGAGAAGGGAAAAGAAAGACTAATAGATGGGCTAAAAATAAAGAGCTGTCAAGTCATGGCGAAAGAACTGGGGAACGATGAACTTGTGGTGTCCTTTTTGAACTTGCCGGCATATATTACGGACGATGAAATACATGAGAAATTACAAGGATGGAAAGTGAATGCGATAACACCAATCAAGAGGAGGATGTGGCCAGGAACGGACATTGTGGACGGGACGAGATTTTGTAAAGTGAAGTTTACGGACAGTGTGCAATCATTGCCTTACTCAACAAAGTTCAATACAGTTGAGGGATTTGAATATTTCCGAGTGATCCACGATAACCAAGTTAAGGTATGTAGACTATGTATTCAACCGGGACACATACTTAAAGAATGTCCAGAATTTATATGTCATAAATGTGGTGAACAAGGGCATTATGCCAGGGAATGTTCGAACATTGGTGATATGTGTAGCAGGTGTGACAGACCTAAGGACAGATGTAAATGTAAGAAGGTGGATGATGTCTTATTTCTGCAAACAATGGACCTCATTACTGAAGAAGATGAAGAGAGTGTGGCTATGGAGAGAGGGGAAGAGAGTGATATGGAAAGTGTGTCGCAGGTGATTGCAGAGACAGCTATAGATGTGCTTGGAGAGTATGTAATTCCTTCTGGCAGTACTCGAGATGCAGTCTTGGTCTCTGCTGCTGACACGGTGGAGCAGCAGCACAGGATTGGTGAATTAGATACACAGGTAGAGATGGTGCAAGGTGCTTCTCAGGTGCCTGAACCTGCTTTAAGCCTGTGTGAAAATAACACCAAGGAGAGGGCTGGGTCCACTGGAGTTGATGGCACGGTTAAAGAGCATTTTACAAAAGGTTTGAATGTTGCTCCTCTCATAAATCCAAGTCATGAGTCGGAAGAAGAAATAGATAGTGAGGATTTTCAGTTGTTTGCTAGAAATAAGAGATCATTGACGAAAGCTAGGGAGGTGATGGGATCTGGTAAAAAGAAAAAGTCTATTTTGAAATGACGTGTTTTTCTTTGACTATATTTCTGCATACATTAACAATGGTTAAAGTTGCATCACTAAATGGGAACAGTCTGAGAAATATGAACAAATTGGAGCAGGTTTTGGTGTCTGTAAAAGCTGACATGTGGTGTTTTCAAGAGACTAATTGGACAGACTCCAAAATGTTAGAGATTAAGAGCAAATGGTCTGAGCTAATATTTTGTAGTCACGGAAGTGAAAAAACATGTGGAGTTGCTATTCTGGTAAAAAATGATGTGGTTCAAAATGTCAAGCAGGTATATGCAGATAATCGGGGCAGACTTATTGTTATTGAGTTTGAAGTGCAAAATGTCATTTTCCGTCTAATTAATGTTTATGCTTCGAATATTGAATCGGAAAGGAGAGATATGTTTAATAACCTAAGATCACTGTGTTCAGAAAATTGTATACTGGTAGGAGATTTTAACGTGAAGTGCACTAGAATAGATGTCTCGAGATGTGATAGCTACAGACATGATTCGTCTAGAAATGCTTTATGGGAATTAATGAAAAATGAAAATCTTGTAGATATATGGAGGGCTGAAAATTTAAATAGAAGAGTGTTTTCGAGAAGGCAGGTGGTGTTAAATGAACTAAAACAAAGCAGAATTGATTTATGTTTAGTAAAAGAAGATATGATACAGCAGGTTCAGAAGATGTCATATAACTTTACAGCATACAGTGATCATGCAGTAATGTCATTTCAGATAGGTTTTGCTGTGGAGATGAGAGGGGGAGGTGTCTGGTGTTTAAATGCCAGTCTGTTAAAGGAGGAAAGTTATATAAAGGAAATTGTTGAATGTATCGAAGGTGAAATGTCTAATGTACTGTTAAAAGAGAATGTGTGTTTATGGTGGGAAGAAGTGAAAGTTAAAGTAAAAAACAGGAGTATTAGGTACTCCAAAAATCGTAACCGTGTCGATAAGTTGAAAGAAAAAATGCTTAGAAATAGGATGTTGCAGGAACTTGAAAAGGCTGATGCTGATCCAGACTATGATGTAGTGAACTATTTGAAAATCCATGCAGAGCTAGGGTTTTATGAAAAAAAGAAATGTTTAGGTGCTATTGTTAGGAGTAAGGCACAGTACGCCTTGGAGGGAGAGAAATGTACTTCCTTTTTTCTGGGGCTTGAAAAACGAAAGCAATTTAAGAGTTATATTGTGGAATTGGAAAATGAAAAAGGTGTAAAGGTAAATGATTTTGTGGACATCGTAGATTCAGTTGAATCCTTTTACAGAAATCTTTATAAAAAGAATGATGTAGATAAAGTGTGTGTTGAAAAAGTGTTGGAGAAAATCAGTGCCAAAGTATCTCAGACAGATAGAAGGATGTGTGATGAAAATATTTCAATTATAGAAATCAAGGAAGCAATTGAGAACACTCAAGGAAATAAAAGTCCAGGTTTGGATGGTTTAACAAATGAATTCTATAAAGTTTTTGTGGATATTTTGGCACCCATTTTATTGAAGGTTTTTCAGTATATGGAAGAGAATAAGGAAATCCCTGAGTCTATGTCAATTGGTATGTTAACCATCTTATTTAAAAATAGAGGCAGTAGGTTAAAGTTAGAAAATTATAGGCCTATTAGTCTTCTAAATTCAGATTATAAAATACTGACTAAAGTTTTAGCTAATAGGATGAAAAAGGTGATTGGGAGTATTATTACATCAACACAAGCCTACGGAATACCTGGAAGAGATGTTGCAGATATAATTTGTACAATTAGAGATGTTGTTAATCATATGAAAAATGAAGGTGGTATAGTTTTAAGTTTAGATTTTAAGAAAGCTTTTGATAAAGTGGAACATAGTTTTCTGCTACAGACTTTGGAGAGGTTTGGTTTTGGGCCAAAATTTGTATCTTGGATTAAATTGTTGTATAGTGGAGCAAAAAGTTGTGTTAAATGTAACGGAGTGTTAACAGATACATTCCCTATAGAGAGGTCAGTAAGGCAGGGTTGTCCTTTGTCAGCTCTATTGTACAGTGTTTCTACGGAACCTTTAGCTGTTTTGATACTTGGAGACAAAGAGGTGAGGGGTGTTGGAATCCCAGGTGGTGGTGTCAGTGTTATACATCAGTACGCTGATGACACTACTTTTACTGTGAAGGATGTAGGTAGCATTGAAAGCATTATGAAAATCATAGATATCTACTGTAAGGCATCAGGGGCTGAAGTTAATATAGAGAAGACAGAAATTATGTTTTTTGGGGATATTGATGCAAATAAGTGTGAGATTCCATTTAAGGTAGCTAAGGATTTTATGAAGGTGCTGGGAGTAAATATTGGTGTAAAGGAGAAAGAGGCAAGGGATATAACTTGGACGGGGATTCTCAATAAAATCAAGCAAACTTTGAATTTCTGGAAAAATAGAAAATTAAAGTTAAAAGGTAAAGTAATTGTAGTAAATGCTTTGGTATCATCTAAACTTGTGTATATTTTGGGAGTTCTAGACATGCCAGAGTGGGTTATAAATGAATTGAATAATGTGGTGTCTAACTTTATATGGGATGGTAAAGGTGTTAGAATTGCGCAGAAAACATTGATAGCGGACTATGATGATGGAGGTTTAAAACTTGTAGATTTTGACATTAAAAGAAAAGCTATTAGGATAAAAACAGTAAAGAAATATTTATATGACAGTTTAGATTATGGCTGGAAACATTTTTTCAAAGTCTATTTAGATGAGAGTGGTGGATGTGAAGATAATGGTTTGTTGATGGATCTTAAAAGGAAAATGTGTGAAAAGGTACCAGATTTTTATAAAGAAGTGCTAAATGCATGGGCAGAGTTGTTGCCTAATGTGTATTATGAGTGTGGGCATATTGACCTAATTATGAATCACCCTGTTTTTCTGAATGAGAAAATTAAGTACAAAGAAAAGGTGTTATATAGTGAAGTATTCATGAGTGCAGGTCTTAGACAGATAAAAGACTACACATATGAGGTAATTCCAGGTTTTTTTCCTGAAGAAGCTATTTTTGACACTATCCATGAATGGGATGTAGAGGTGGGTAGGGGAACAGTGAAGAATATGTACGAGAAGATAAAAGAAAGTATACCAAGCACATGGGTGGATTTAATAAATAGTGAAGTTGTTAGAGAAGGTTTATTTGTCTTTCCTAATTTATTTATTGGTAACAGTAAGGAGAAGGCTCAGTTATCTAGTATCCCGGTGAAAAAATTCTATAAAATAATGGTAGAGAAAAATGTGAAAAGGCCAGCTGCGGAGAAAGTTTGGAAAGGAATTTTTCCAACTTTGGACGTAAAAAAGATATGGAAAACTTTAAATGTAAAATATAATAGTATGGAATGTGAAAGTAACGATTTTAAAATAAGGCATAATCGTATATATACAAAGGTGGTGTTACATCAAATCAATAGGGAAATAAAAAGAGAATGTGATCTATGTGGTGAGTTACCAGAAAATTTAATACATTTGTTTGTGGAATGTGAGGAGTTAAAATATTTATTTTGTAAGGTAAAGGGAATGATACATAGAAACTGGAAGGGTGATATTTTGAAAAAATATGTGTGGAATGAATTGGTGTTATTTGGCATGGATGGTAAATGTGAGGGTGTTAATGTTGTTTTGTTAAATGTTGTTTTGAGTTTTGTGAGGTATGCTATTTTTTGTAGGAGGAATTTTGCTTTTTTTGAGGGGAAGAGGGTAAGGGTGTGGGATATTTTTGTAGTATTGTTTAAGAAGCATATAGATATGTTTCATTGTTATGGAAGGGAATGTTTTGATGAAGCTTTTGTGGAGGGGAGTGGGTTGATTTCAAGGGTGGATGGTGGAAGAATTGCTTATCATTTTTGAAATATATTGGTATGTTAATTTCCTTTTGGTTTGTATAGTTGTTCGGTGAGTTGATTTCAACATGCCTGTTTTGTGTGATTAGAATTGAATGTTATGTTTTTATAAGTTTTTGTTGTATTTTATTTATTAAAAAAAAAAAAAAAAAAAAAGTACGCCTGATCTCGTCCGATCTCGGAAGCTAAGCAGGGTCGGGCCTGGTTAGTACTTGGATGGGAGACCGCCTGGGAATACCAGGTGCTGTAAGCTTTTTGTCACTGCCTTGTGGAATTTCAACTCTTTAAAAAAAAAGAAAAAAAAAAAAAAAAAAAAAAAAAAAAAAAAGTACGCCTGATCTCGTCTGATCTCGGAAGCTAAGCAGGGTCGGGCCTGGTTAGTACTTTGATGGGAGACCGCCTGGGAATACCAGGTGCTGTAAGCTTTTTGTCACTGCCTTGTGGAATTTCAACTCTTTGTCCGTTTTTTCCCACAAGGCTGAAATATGTGCCCTCGCTTTGAAATAAGTAAGCAAGGTTAGTTTGTATTTCATCCAACAATCTGTGCTACAAATTATGGCTACAGTATATGCAATTTCTTCCACTTTTTGAGTGACACAAAGATGCTTATCTAAATGGTGGAAATGCAACAGCTGTTAATCAGGCTCACTTTGACTTTACATAGTGCACCAAGAGATAGTTTCTCACTTACGGCCACACCGGCCTGAGTACGCCTGATCTCGTCCGATCTCGGAAGCTAAGCAGGGTCGGGCCTGGTTAGTACTTGGATGGGAGACCGCCTGGGAATACCAGGTGCTGTAAGCTTTTTGTCACTGCCCAGTGGAATTTCAACTCTTTGTCCGTTTTTTCCCACAAGGCTTAAATATGTGCCCTCGCTTTGAAATAAGTAAGCAAGGTTAGTTTGTATTTCATCCAACAATCTGTGCTACAAATTATGGCTACAGTATATGCAATTTCTTCCACTTTTTGAGTGACACAAAGATGCTTATCTAAATGGTGGAAATGCAACAGCTGTTAATCAGGCTCACTTTGACTTTACATAGTGCACCAAGAGATAGTTTCTCGTTTACGGCCACACCGGCCTGAGTACGCCTGATCTCGTCCGATCTCGGAAGCTAAGCAGGGTCGGGCCTGGTTAGTACTTGAATGGGAGACCGCCTGGGAATACCAGGTGCTGTAAGCTTTTTGTCACTGCCTTGTGGAATTTCAACTCTTTGTCCGTTTTTTCCCACAAGGCTGAAATATGTGCCCTCGCTTTGAAATAAGTAAGCAAGGTTAGTTTGTATTTCATCCAACAATCTGTGCTACAAATTATGGCTACAGTATATGCAATTTCATCCACTTTTTGAGATTGCCTTTCGCTTGCGGCCACACCGGCCTGAGTACGCCTGATCTCGTCCGATCTTGGAAGCTAAGCAGGGTCGGGCCTGGTTAGTACTTGGATGGGAGACCGCCTGGGAATACCAGGTGCTGTAAGCTTTTTGTCACTGCCTTGTGGAATTTCAACTCTTTGTCCGTTTTTTCCCACAAGGCTGAAATATGTGCCCTCGCTTTGAAATAAGTAAGCAAGGTTAGTTTGTATTTCATCCAACAATCTGTGCTACAAATTATGGCTACAGTATATGCAATTTCTTCCACTTTTTGAGTGACACAAAGATGCTTATCTAAATGGTGGAAATGCAACAGCTGTTAATCAGGCTCACTTTGACTTTACATAGTGCACCAAGAGATAGTTTCTCGTTTACGGCCACACCGGCCTGAGTACGCCTGATCTCGTCCGATCTCGGAAGCTAAGCAGGGTCGGGCCTGGTTAGTACTTGAATGGGAGACCGCCTGGGAATACCAGGTGCTGTAAGCTTTTTGTCACTGCCTTGTGGAATTTCAACTCTTTGTCCGTTTTTTCCCACAAGGCTGAAATATGTGCCCTCGCTTTGAAATAAGTAAGCAAGGTTAGTTTGTATTTCATCCAACAATCTGTGCTACAAATTATGGCTACAGTATATGCAATTTCATCCATTTTTTGAGATTGCCTTTCGCTTACGGCCACACCGGCCTGAGTACGCCTGATCTCGTCCGATCTCGGAAGCTAAGCAGGGTCGGGCCTGGTTAGTACTTGGATGGGAGACCGCCTGGGAATACCAGGTGCTGTAAGCTTTTTGTCACTGCCCAGTGGAATTTCAACTCTTTGTCCGTTTTTTCCCACAAGGCTTAAATATGTGCCCTCGCTTTGAAATAAGTAAGCAAGGTTAGTTTGTATTTCATCCAACAATCTGTGCTACAAATTATGGCTACAGTATATGCAATTTCTTCCACTTTTTGAGTGACACAAAGATGCTTATCTAAATGGTGGAAATGCAACAGCTGTTAATCAGGCTCACTTTGACTTTACATAGTGCACCAAGAGATAGTTTCTCGTTTACGGCCACACCGGCCTGAGTACGCCTGATCTCGTCCGATCTCGGAAGCTAAAAAGGGTCGGGCCTGGTTAGTACTTGGATGGGAGACCGCCTGGGAATACCAGGTACTGTAAGCTTTTTGTCACTGCCTTGTGGAATTTCAACTCTTTGTCCGTTTTTTCCCACAAGGCTGAAATATGTGCCCTCGCTTTGAAATAAGTAAGCAAGGTTAGTTTGTATTTCATCCAACAATCTGTGCTACAAATTATGGCTACAGTATATGCAATTTCATCCACTTTTTGAGATTGCCTTTCGCTTGCGGCCACACCGGCCTGAGTACGCCTGATCTCGTCCGATCTCGGAAGCTAAGCAGGGTTGGGCCTGGTTAGTACTTGGATGGGAGACCGCCTGGGAATACCAGGTGCTGTAAGCTTTTTGTCACTGCCTTGTGGAATTTCAACTCTTTGTCCGTTTTTTCCCACAAGGCTGAAATATGTGCCCTCGCTTTGAAATAAGTAAGCAAGGTTAGTTTGTATTTCATCCAACAATCTGTGCTACAAATTATGGCTACAGTATATGCAATTTCTTCCACTTTTTGAGTGACACAAAGATGCTTATCTAAATGGTGGAAATGCAACAGCTGTTAATCAGGCTCACTTTGACTTTACATAGTGCACCAAGAGATAGTTTCTCGCTTACGGCCACACCGGCCTGAGTACGCCTGATCTCGTCTGATCTCGGAAGCTAAGCAGGGTCGGGCCTGGTTAGTACTTGGATGGGAGACCGTCTGGGAATACCAGGTGCTGTAAGCTTTTTGTCACTGCCTTGTGGAATTTCAACTCTTTGTCCGTTTTTTCCCACAAGGCTGAAATATGTGCCCTCGCTTTGAAATAAGTAAGCAAGGTTAGTTTGTATTTCATCCAACAATCTGTGCTACAAATTATGGCTACAGTATATGCAATTTCTTCCACTTTTTGAGTGACACAAAGATGCTTATCTAAATGGTGGAAATGCAACAGCTGTTAATCAGGCTCACTTTGACTTTACATAGTGCACCAAGAGATAGTTTCTCACTTACGGCCACACCGGCCTGAGTACGCCTGATCTCGTCCGATCTCGGAAGCTAAGCAGGGTCGGGCCTGGTTAGTACTTGGATGGGAGACCGCCTGGGAATACCAGGTGCTGTAAGCTTTTTGTCACTGCCTTGTGGAATTTCAACTCTTTGTCCGTTTTTTCCCACAAGGCTGAAATATGTGCCCTCGCTTTGAAATAAGTAAGCAAGGTTAGTTTGTATTTCATCCAACAATCTGTGCTACAAATTATGGCTACAGTATATGCAATTTCATCCATTTTTTGAGATTGCCTTTCGCTTACGGCCACACCGGCCTGAGTACGCCTGATCTCGTCCGATCTCGGAAGCTAAGCAGGGTCGGGCCTGGTTAGTACTTGGATGGGAGACCGCCTGGGAATACCAGGTGCTGTAAGCTTTTTGTCACTGCCCAGTGGAATTTCAACTCTTTGTCCGTTTTTTCCCACAAGGCTTAAATATGTGCCCTCGCTTTGAAATAAGTAAGCAAGGTTAGTTTGTATTTCATCCAACAATCTGTGCTACAAATTATGGCTACAGTATATGCAATTTCTTCCACTTTTTGAGTGACACAAAGATGCTTATCTAAATGGTGGAAATGCAACAGCTGTTATTCAGGCTCACTTTGACTTTACATAGTGCACCAAGAGATAGTTTCTCGTTTACGGCCACACCGGCCTGAGTACGCCTGATCTCGTCCGATCTCGGAAGCTAAGCAGGGTCGGGCCTGGTTAGTACTTGAATGGGAGACCGCCTGGGAATACCAGGTGCTGTAAGCTTTTTGTCACTGCCTTGTGGAATTTCAACTCTTTGTCCGTTTTTTCCCACAAGGCTGAAATATGTGCCCTCGCTTTGAAATAAGTAAGCAAGGTTAGTTTGTATTTCATCCAACAATCTGTGCTACAAATTATGGCTACAGTATATGCAATTTCATCCACTTTTTGAGATTGCCTTTCGCTTGCGGCCACACCGGCCTGAGTACGCCTGATCTCGTCCGATCTTGGAAGCTAAGCAGGGTCGGGCCTGGTTAGTACTTGGATGGGAGACCGCCTGGGAATACCAGGTGCTGTAAGCTTTTTGTCACTGCCTTGTGGAATTTCAACTCTTTGTCCGTTTTTTCCCACAAGGCTGAAATATGTGCCCTCGCTTTGAAATAAGTAAGCAAGGTTAGTTTGTATTTCATCCAACAATCTGTGCTACAAATTATGGCTACAGTATATGCAATTTCTTCCACTTTTTGAGTGACACAAAGATGCTTATCTAAATGGTGGAAATGCAACAGCTGTTAATCAGGCTCACTTTGACTTTACATAGTGCACCAAGAGATAGTTTCTCGTTTACGGCCACACCGGCCTGAGTACGCCTGATCTCGTCCGATCTCGGAAGCTAAGCAGGGTCGGGCCTGGTTAGTACTTGAATGGGAGACCGCCTGGGAATACCAGGTGCTGTAAGCTTTTTGTCACTGCCTTGTGGAATTTCAACTCTTTGTCCGTTTTTTCCCACAAGGCTGAAATATGTGCCCTCGCTTTGAAATAAGTAAGCAAGGTTAGTTTGTATTTCATCCAACAATCTGTGCTACAAATTATGGCTACAGTATATGCAATTTCATCCATTTTTTGAGATTGCCTTTCGCTTACGGCCACACCGGCCTGAGTACGCCTGATCTCGTCCGATCTCGGAAGCTAAGCAGGGTCGGGCCTGGTTAGTACTTGGATGGGAGACCGCCTGGGAATACCAGGTGCTGTAAGCTTTTTGTCACTGCCCAGTGGAATTTCAACTCTTTGTCCGTTTTTTCCCACAAGGCTTAAATATGTGCCCTCGCTTTGAAATAAGTAAGCAAGGTTAGTTTGTATTTCATCCAACAATCTGTGCTACAAATTATGGCTACAGTATATGCAATTTCTTCCACTTTTTGAGTGACACAAAGATGCTTATCTAAATGGTGGAAATGCAACAGCTGTTAATCAGGCTCACTTTGACTTTACATAGTGCACCAAGAGATAGTTTCTCGTTTACGGCCACACCGGCCTGAGTACGCCTGATCTCGTCCGATCTCGGAAGCTAAGCAGGGTCGGGCCTGGTTAGTACTTGAATGGGAGACCGCCTGGGAATACCAGGTGCTGTAAGCTTTTTGTCACTGCCTTGTGGAATTTCAACTCTTTGTCCGTTTTTTCCCACAAGGCTGAAATATGTGCCCTCGCTTTGAAATAAGTAAGCAAGGTTAGTTTGTATTTCATCCAACAATCTGTGCTACAAATTATGGCTACAGTATATGCAATTTCATCCACTTTTTGAGATTGCCTTTCGCTTGCGGCCACACCGGCCTGAGTACGCCTGATCTCGTCCGATCTTGGAAGCTAAGCAGGGTCGGGCCTGGTTAGTACTTGGATGGGAGACCGCCTGGGAATACCAGGTGCTGTAAGCTTTTTGTCACTGCCTTGTGGAATTTCAACTCTTTGTCCGTTTTTTCCCACAAGGCTGAAATATGTGCCCTCGCTTTGAAATAAGTAAGCAAGGTTAGTTTGTATTTCATCCAACAATCTGTGCTACAAATTATGGCTACAGTATATGCAATTTCTTCCACTTTTTGAGTGACACAAAGATGCTTATCTAAATGGTGGAAATGCAACAGCTGTTAATCAGGCTCACTTTGACTTTACATAGTGCACCAAGAGATAGTTTCTCGCTTACGGCCACACCGGCCTGAGTACGCCTGATCTCGTCCGATCTCGGAAGCTAAGCAGGGTCGGGCCTGGTTAGTACTTGAATGGGAGACCGCCTGGGAATACCAGGTGCTGTAAGCTTTTTGTCACTGCCTTGTGGAATTTCAACTCTTTGTCCGTTTTTTCCCACAAGGCTGAAATATGTGCCCTCGCTTTGAAATAAGTAAGCAAGGTTAGTTTGTATTTCATCCAACAATCTGTGCTACAAATTATGGCTACAGTATATGCAATTTCATCCACTTTTTGAGATTTTGCTTTTCGCTTGCGGCCACACCGGCCTGAGTACGCCTGATCTCGTCCGATCTCGGAAGCTAAGCAGGGTCGGGCCTGGTTAGTACTTGGATGGGAGACCGCCTGGGAATACCAGGTGCTGTAAGCTTTTTGTCACTGCCTTGTGGAATTTCAACTCTTTGTCCGTTTTTTCCCACAAGGCTGAAATATGTGCCCTCGCTTTGAAATAAGTAAGCAAGGTTAGTTTGTATTTCATCCAACAATCTGTGCTACAAATTATGGCTACAGTATATGCAATTTCTTCCACTTTTTGAGTGACACAAAGATGCTTATCTAAATGGTGGAAATGCAACAGCTGTTAATCAGGCTCACTTTGACTTTACATAGTGCACCAAGAGATAGTTTCTCGTTTACGGCCACACCGGCCTGAGTACGCCTGATCTCGTCCGATCTCGGAAGCTAAGCAGGGTCGGGCCTGGTTAGTACTTGGATGGGAGACCGCCTGGGAATACCAGGTACTGTAAGCTTTTTGTCACTGCCTTGTGGAATTTCAACTCTTTGTCCGTTTTTTCCCACAAGGGTGAAATATGTGCCCTCGCTTTGAAATAAGTAAGCAAGGTTAGTTTGTATTTCATCCAACAATCTGTGCTACAAATTATGGCTACAGTATATGCAATTTCATCCACTTTTTGAGATTGCCTTTCGCTTGCGGCCACACCGGCCTGAGTACGCCTGATCTCGTCCGATCTCGGAAGCTAAGCAGGGTCGGGCCTGGTTAGTACTTGGATGGGAGACCGCCTGGGAATACCAGGTGCTGTAAGCTTTTTGTCACTGCCTTGTGGAATTTCAACTCTTTGTCCGTTTTTTCCCACAAGGCTGAAATATGTGCCCTCGCTTTGAAATAAGTAAGCAAGGTTAGTTTGTATTTCATCCAACAATCTGTGCTACAAATTATGGCTACAGTATATGCAATTTCTTCCACTTTTTGAGTGACACAAAGATGCTTATCTAAATGGTGGAAATGCAACAGCTGTTAATCAGGCTCACTTTGACTTTACATAGTGCACCAAGAGATAGTTTCTCGCTTACGGCCACACCGGCCTGAGTACGCCTGATCTCGTCTGATCTCGGAAGCTAAGCAGGGTCGGGCCTGGTTAGTACTTGGATGGGAGACCGTCTGGGAATACCAGGTGCTGTAAGCTTTTTGTCACTGCCTTGTGGAATTTCAACTCTTTGTCCGTTTTTTCCCACAAGGCTGAAATATGTGCCCTCGCTTTGAAATAAGTAAGCAAGGTTAGTTTGTATTTCATCCAACAATCTGTGCTACAAATTATGGCTACAGTATATGCAATTTCTTCCACTTTTTGAGTGACACAAAGATGCTTATCTAAATGGTGGAAATGCAACAGCTGTTAATCAGGCTCACTTTGACTTTACATAGTGCACCAAGAGATAGTTTCTCACTTACGGCCACACCGGCCTGAGTACGCCTGATCTCGTCCGATCTCGGAAGCTAAGCAGGGTCGGGCCTGGTTAGTACTTGGATGGGAGACCGCCTGGGAATACCAGGTGCTGTAAGCTTTTTGTCACTGCCTTGTGGAATTTCAACTCTTTGTCCGTTTTTTCCCACAAGGCTGAAATATGTGCCCTCGCTTTGAAATAAGTAAGCAAGGTTAGTTTGTATTTCATCCAACAATCTGTGCTACAAATTATGGCTACAGTATATGCAATTTCTTCCACTTTTTGAGTGACACAAAGATGCTTATCTAAATGGTGGAAATGCAACAGCTGTTAATCAGGCTCACTTTGACTTTACATAGTGCACCAAGAGATAGTTTCTCACTTACGGCCACACCGGCCTGAGTACGCCTGATCTCGTCCGATCTCGGAAGCTAAGCAGGGTCGGGCCTGGTTAGTACTTGGATGGGAGACCGCCTGGGAATACCAGGTGCTGTAAGCTTTTTGTCACTGCCTTGTGGAATTTCAACTCTTTGTCCGTTTTTTCCCACAAGGCTGAAATATGTGCCCTCGCTTTGAAATAAGTAAGCAAGGTTAGTTTGTATTTCATCCAACAATCTGTGCTACAAATTATGGCTACAGTATATGCAATTTCATCCATTTTTTGAGATTGCCTTTCGCTTACGGCCACACCGGCCTGAGTACGCCTGATCTCGTCCGATCTCGGAAGCTAAGCAGGGTCGGGCCTGGTTAGTACTTGGATGGGAGACCGCCTGGGAATACCAGGTGCTGTAAGCTTTTTGTCACTGCCCAGTGGAATTTCAACTCTTTGTCCGTTTTTTCCCACAAGGCTTAAATATGTGCCCTCGCTTTGAAATAAGTAAGCAAGGTTAGTTTGTATTTCATCCAACAATCTGTGCTACAAATTATGGCTACAGTATATGCAATTTCTTCCACTTTTTGAGTGACACAAAGATGCTTATCTAAATGGTGGAAATGCAACAGCTGTTAATCAGGCTCACTTTGACTTTACATAGTGCACCAAGAGATAGTTTCTCGTTTACGGCCACACCGGCCTGAGTACGCCTGATCTCGTCCGATCTCGGAAGCTAAGCAGGGTCGGGCCTGGTTAGTACTTGAATGGGAGACCGCCTGGGAATACCAGGTGCTGTAAGCTTTTTGTCACTGCCTTGTGGAATTTCAACTCTTTGTCCGTTTTTTCCCACAAGGCTGAAATATGTGCCCTCGCTTTGAAATAAGTAAGCAAGGTTAGTTTGTATTTCATCCAACAATCTGTGCTACAAATTATGGCTACAGTATATGCAATTTCATCCACTTTTTGAGATTGCCTTTCGCTTGCGGCCACACCGGCCTGAGTACGCCTGATCTCGTCCGATCTTGGAAGCTAAGCAGGGTCGGGCCTGGTTAGTACTTGGATGGGAGACCGCCTGGGAATACCAGGTGCTGTAAGCTTTTTGTCACTGCCTTGTGGAATTTCAACTCTTTGTCCGTTTTTTCCCACAAGGCTGAAATATGTGCCCTCGCTTTGAAATAAGTAAGCAAGGTTAGTTTGTATTTCATCCAACAATCTGTGCTACAAATTATGGCTACAGTATATGCAATTTCTTCCACTTTTTGAGTGACACAAAGATGCTTATCTAAATGGTGGAAATGCAACAGCTGTTAATCAGGCTCACTTTGACTTTACATAGTGCACCAAGAGATAGTTTCTCGTTTACGGCCACACCGGCCTGAGTACGCCTGATCTCGTCCGATCTCGGAAGCTAAGCAGGGTCGGGCCTGGTTAGTACTTGAATGGGAGACCGCCTGGGAATACCAGGTGCTGTAAGCTTTTTGTCACTGCCTTGTGGAATTTCAACTCTTTGTCCGTTTTTTCCCACAAGGCTGAAATATGTGCCCTCGCTTTGAAATAAGTAAGCAAGGTTAGTTTGTATTTCATCCAACAATCTGTGCTACAAATTATGGCTACAGTATATGCAATTTCATCCATTTTTTGAGATTGCCTTTCGCTTACGGCCACACCGGCCTGAGTACGCCTGATCTCGTCCGATCTCGGAAGCTAAGCAGGGTCGTGCCTGGTTAGTACTTGGATGGGAGACCGCCTGGGAATACCAGGTGCTGTAAGCTTTTTGTCACTGCCCAGTGGAATTTCAACTCTTTGTCCGTTTTTTCCCACAAGGCTTAAATATGTGCCCTCGCTTTGAAATAAGT
Source organism: Oncorhynchus mykiss (assembly GCF_013265735.2). Taxonomy (NCBI): domain Eukaryota; kingdom Metazoa; phylum Chordata; class Actinopteri; order Salmoniformes; family Salmonidae; genus Oncorhynchus; species Oncorhynchus mykiss. The sequence continues at coordinate 79,102 of NW_023493767.1, forward strand.
AAGCAAGGTTAGTTTGTATTTCATCCAACAATCTGTGCTACAAATTATGGCTACAGTATATGCAATTTCTTCCACTTTTTGAGTGACACAAAGATGCTTATCTAAATGGTGGAAATGCAACAGCTGTTAATCAGGCTCACTTTGACTTTACATAGTGCACCAAGAGATAGTTTCTCGTTTACGGCCACACCGGCCTGAGTACGCCTGATCTCGTCCGATCTCGGAAGCTAAGCAGGGTCGGGCCTGGTTAGTACTTGAATGGGAGACCGCCTGGGAATACCAGGTGCTGTAAGCTTTTTGTCACTGCCTTGTGGAATTTCAACTCTTTGTCCGTTTTTTCCCACAAGGCTGAAATATGTGCCCTCGCTTTGAAATAAGTAAGCAAGGTTAGTTTGTATTTCATCCAACAATCTGTGCTACAAATTATGGCTACAGTATATGCAATTTCATCCACTTTTTGAGATTGCCTTTTGCTTGCGGCCACACCGGCCTGAGTACGCCTGATCTCGTCCGATCTTGGAAGCTAAGCAGGGTCGGGCCTGGTTAGTACTTGGATGGGAGACCGCCTGGGAATACCAGGTGCTGTAAGCTTTTTGTCACTGCCTTGTGGAATTTCAACTCTTTGTCCGTTTTTTCCCACAAGGCTGAAATATGTGCCCTCGCTTTGAAATAAGTAAGCAAGGTTAGTTTGTATTTCATCCAACAATCTGTGCTACAAATTATGGCTACAGTATATGCAATTTCTTCCACTTTTTGAGTGACACAAAGATGCTTATCTAAATGGTGGAAATGCAACAGCTGTTAATCAGGCTCACTTTGACTTTACATAGTGCACCAAGAGATAGTTTCTCGCTTACGGCCACACCGGCCTGAGTACGCCTGATCTCGTCCGATCTCGGAAGCTAAGCAGGGTCGGGCCTGGTTAGTACTTGAATGGGAGACCGCCTGGGAATACCAGGTGCTGTAAGCTTTTTGTCACTGCCTTGTGGAATTTCAACTCTTTGTCCGTTTTTTCCCACAAGGCTGAAATATGTGCCCTCGCTTTGAAATAAGTAAGCAAGGTTAGTTTGTATTTCATCCAACAATCTGTGCTACAAATTATGGCTACAGTATATGCAATTTCATCCACTTTTTGAGATTTTGCTTTTCGCTTGCGGCCACACCGGCCTGAGTACGCCTGATCTCGTCCGATCTCGGAAGCTAAGCAGGGTCGGGCCTGGTTAGTACTTGGATGGGAGACCGCCTGGGAATACCAGGTGCTGTAAGCTTTTTGTCACTGCCTTGTGGAATTTCAACTCTTTGTCCGTTTTTTCCCACAAGGCTGAAATATGTGCCCTCGCTTTGAAATAAGTAAGCAAGGTTAGTTTGTATTTCATCCAACAATCTGTGCTACAAATTATGGCTACAGTATATGCAATTTCTTCCACTTTTTGAGTGACACAAAGATGCTTATCTAAATGGTGGAAATGCAACAGCTGTTAATCAGGCTCACTTTGACTTTACATAGTGCACCAAGAGATAGTTTCTCGTTTACGGCCACACCGGCCTGAGTACGCCTGATCTCGTCCGATCTCGGAAGCTAAGCAGGGTCGGGCCTGGTTAGTACTTGGATGGGAGACCGCCTGGGAATACCAGGTACTGTAAGCTTTTTGTCACTGCCTTGTGGAATTTCAACTCTTTGTCCGTTTTTTCCCACAAGGCTGAAATATGTGCCCTCGCTTTGAAATAAGTAAGCAAGGTTAGTTTGTATTTCATCCAACAATCTGTGCTACAAATTATGGCTACAGTATATGCAATTTCATCCACTTTTTGAGATTGCCTTTCGCTTGCGGCCACACCGGCCTGAGTACGCCTGATCTCGTCCGATCTCGGAAGCTAAGCAGGGTCGGGCCTGGTTAGTACTTGGATGGGAGACCGCCTGGGAATACCAGGTGCTGTAAGCTTTTTGTCACTGCCTTGTGGAATTTCAACTCTTTGTCCGTTTTTTCCCACAAGGCTGAAATATGTGCCCTCGCTTTGAAATAAGTAAGCAAGGTTAGTTTGTATTTCATCCAACAATCTGTGCTACAAATTATGGCTACAGTATATGCAATTTCTTCCACTTTTTGAGTGACACAAAGATGCTTATCTAAATGGTGGAAATGCAACAGCTGTTAATCAGGCTCACTTTGACTTTACATAGTGCACCAAGAGATAGTTTCTCGCTTACGGCCACACCGGCCTGAGTACGCCTGATCTCGTCTGATCTCGGAAGCTAAGCAGGGTCGGGCCTGGTTAGTACTTGGATGGGAGACCGTCTGGGAATACCAGGTGCTGTAAGCTTTTTGTCACTGCCTTGTGGAATTTCAACTCTTTGTCCGTTTTTTCCCACAAGGCTGAAATATGTGCCCTCGCTTTGAAATAAGTAAGCAAGGTTAGTTTGTATTTCATCCAACAATCTGTGCTACAAATTATGGCTACAGTATATGCAATTTCTTCCACTTTTTGAGTGACACAAAGATGCTTATCTAAATGGTGGAAATGCAACAGCTGTTAATCAGGCTCACTTTGACTTTACATAGTGCACCAAGAGATAGTTTCTCACTTACGGCCACACCGGCCTGAGTACGCCTGATCTCGTCCGATCTCGGAAGCTAAGCAGGGTCGGGCCTGGTTAGTACTTGGATGGGAGACCGCCTGGGAATACCAGGTGCTGTAAGCTTTTTGTCACTGCCTTGTGGAATTTCAACTCTTTGTCCGTTTTTTCCCACAAGGCTGAAATATGTGCCCTCGCTTTGAAATAAGTAAGCAAGGTTAGTTTGTATTTCATCCAACAATCTGTGCTACAAATTATGGCTACAGTATATGCAATTTCATCCATTTTTTGAGATTGCCTTTCGCTTACGGCCACACCGGCCTGAGTACGCCTGATCTCGTCCGATCTCGGAAGATAAGCAGGGTCGGGCCTGGTTAGTACTTGGATGGGAGACCGCCTGGGAATACCAGGTGCTGTAAGCTTTTTGTCACTGCCCAGTGGAATTTCAACTCTTTGTCCGTTTTTTCCCACAAGGCTTAAATATGTGCCCTCGCTTTGAAATAAGTAAGCAAGGTTAGTTTGTATTTCATCCAACAATCTGTGCTACAAATTATGGCTACAGTATATGCAATTTCTTCCACTTTTTGAGTGACACAAAGATGCTTATCTAAATGGTGGAAATGCAACAGCTGTTAATCAGGCTCACTTTGACTTTACATAGTGCACCAAGAGATAGTTTCTCGTTTACGGCCACACCGGCCTGAGTACGCCTGATCTCGTCCGATCTCGGAAGCTAAGCAGGGTCGGGCCTGGTTAGTACTTGAATGGGAGACCGCCTGGGAATACCAGGTGCTGTAAGCTTTTTGTCACTGCCTTGTGGAATTTCAACTCTTTGTCCGTTTTTTCCCACAAGGCTGAAATATGTGCCCTCGCTTTGAAATAAGTAAGCAAGGTTAGTTTGTATTTCATCCAACAATCTGTGCTACAAATTATGGCTACAGTATATGCAATTTCATCCACTTTTTGAGATTGCCTTTCGCTTGCGGCCACACCGGCCTGAGTACGCCTGATCTCGTCCGATCTTGGAAGCTAAGCAGGGTCGGGCCTGGTTAGTACTTGGATGGGAGACCGCCTGGGAATACCAGGTGCTGTAAGCTTTTTGTCACTGCCTTGTGGAATTTCAACTCTTTGTCCGTTTTTTCCCACAAGGCTGAAATATGTGCCCTCGCTTTGAAATAAGTAAGCAAGGTTAGTTTGTATTTCATCCAACAATCTGTGCTACAAATTATGGCTACAGTATATGCAATTTCTTCCACTTTTTGAGTGACACAAAGATGCTTATCTAAATGGTGGAAATGCAACAGCTGTTAATCAGGCTCACTTTGACTTTACATAGTGCACCAAGAGATAGTTTCTCGCTTACGGCCACACCGGCCTGAGTACGCCTGATCTCGTCCGATCTCGGAAGCTAAGCAGGGTCGGGCCTGGTTAGTACTTGGATGGGAGACCGCCTGGGAATACCAGGTGCTGTAAGCTTTTTGTCACTGCCTTGTGGAATTTCAACTCTTTGTCCGTTTTTTCCCACAAGGCTGAAATATGTGCCCTCGCTTTGAAATAAGTAAGCAAGGTTAGTTTGTATTTCATCCAACAATCTGTGCTACAAATTATGGCTACAGTATATGCAATTTCATCCACTTTTTGAGATTGCCTTTCGCTTACGGCCACACCGGCCTGAGTACGCCTGATCTCGTCCGATCTCGGAAGCTAAGCAGGGTCGGGCCTGGTTAGTACTTGGATGGGAGACCGCCTGGGAATACCAGGTGCTGTAAGCTTTTTGTCACTGCCTTGTGGAATTTCAACTCTTTGTCCGTTTTTTCCCACAAGGCTGAAATATGTGCCCTCGCTTTGAAATAAGTAAGCAAGGTTAGTTTGTATTTCATCCAACAATCTGTGCTACAAATTATGGCTACAGTATATGCAATTTCTTCCACTTTTTGAGTGACACAAAGATGCTTATCTAAATGGTGGAAATGCAACAGCTGTTAATCAGGCTCACTTTGACTTTACATAGTGCACCAAGAGATAGTTTCTCGCTTACGGCCACACCGGCCTGAGTACGCCTGATCTCGTCCGATCTCGGAAGCTAAGCAGGGTCGGGCCTGGTTAGTACTTGGATGGGAGACCGCCTGGGAATACCAGGTGCTGTAAGCTTTTTGTCACTGCCTTGTGGAATTTCAACTCTTTGTCCGTTTTTTCCCACAAGGCTGAAATATGTGCCCTCGCTTTGAAATAAGTAAGCAAGGTTAGTTTGTATTTCATCCAACAATCTGTGCTACAAATTATGGCTACAGTATATGCAATTTCATCCATTTTTTGAGATTGCCTTTCGCTTACGGCCACACCGGCCTGAGTACGCCTGATCTCGTCCGATCTCGGAAGCTAAGCAGGGTCGGGCCTGGTTAGTACTTGGATGGGAGACCGCCTGGGAATACCAGGTGCTGTAAGCTTTTTGTCACTGCCTTGTGGAATTTCAACTCTTTGTCCGTTTTTTCCCACAAGGCTGAAATATGTGCCCTCGCTTTGAAATAAGTAAGCAAGGTTAGTTTGTATTTCATCCAACAATCTGTGCTACAAATTATGGCTACAGTATATGCAATTTCTTCCACTTTTTGAGTGACACAAAGATGCTTATCTAAATGGTGGAAATGCAACAGCTGTTAATCAGGCTCACTTTGACTTTACATAGTGCACCAAGAGATAGTTTCTCGTTTACGGCCACACCGGCCTGAGTACGCCTGATCTCGTCCGATCTCGGAAGCTAAGCAGGGTCGGGCCTGGTTAGTACTTGAATGGGAGACCGCCTGGGAATACCAGGTGCTGTAAGCTTTTTGTCACTGCCTTGTGGAATTTCAACTCTTTGTCCGTTTTTTCCCACAAGGCTGAAATATGTGCCCTCGCTTTGAAATAAGTAAGCAAGGTTAGTTTGTATTTCATCCAACAATCTGTGCTACAAATTATGGCTACAGTATATGCAATTTCATCCACTTTTTGAGATTGCCTTTCGCTTGCGGCCACACCGGCCTGAGTACGCCTGATCTCGTCCGATCTTGGAAGCTAAGCAGGGTCGGGCCTGGTTAGTACTTGGATGGGAGACCGCCTGGGAATACCAGGTGCTGTAAGCTTTTTGTCACTGCCTTGTGGAATTTCAACTCTTTGTCCGTTTTTTCCCACAAGGCTGAAATATGTGCCCTCGCTTTGAAATAAGTAAGCAAGGTTAGTTTGTATTTCATCCAACAATCTGTGCTACAAATTATGGCTACAGTATATGCAATTTCTTCCACTTTTTGAGTGACACAAAGATGCTTATCTAAATGGTGGAAATGCAACAGCTGTTAATCAGGCTCACTTTGACTTTACATAGTGCACCAAGAGATAGTTTCTCGCTTACGGCCACACCGGCCTGAGTACGCCTGATCTCGTCCGATCTCGGAAGCTAAGCAGGGTCGGGCCTGGTTAGTACTTGGATGGGAGACCGCCTGGGAATACCAGGTGCTGTAAGCTTTTTGTCACTGCCTTGTGGAATTTCAACTCTTTGTCCGTTTTTTCCCACAAGGCTGAAATATGTGCCCTCGCTTTGAAATAAGTAAGCAAGGTTAGTTTGTATTTCATCCAACAATCTGTGCTACAAATTATGGCTACAGTATATGCAATTTCATCCACTTTTTGAGATTGCCTTTCGCTTACGGCCACACCGGCCTGAGTACGCCTGATCTCGTCCGATCTCGGAAGCTAAGCAGGGTCGGGCCTGGTTAGTACTTGGATGGGAGACCGCCTGGGAATACCAGGTGCTGTAAGCTTTTTGTCACTGCCTTGTGGAATTTCAACTCTTTGTCCGTTTTTTCCCACAAGGCTGAAATATGTGCCCTCGCTTTGAAATAAGTAAGCAAGGTTAGTTTGTATTTCATCCAACAATCTGTGCTACAAATTATGGCTACAGTATATGCAATTTCTTCCACTTTTTGAGTGACACAAAGATGCTTATCTAAATGGTGGAAATGCAACAGCTGTTAATCAGGCTCACTTTGACTTTACATAGTGCACCAAGAGATAGTTTCTCGCTTACGGCCACACCGGCCTGAGTACGCCTGATCTCGTCCGATCTCGGAAGCTAAGCAGGGTCGGGCCTGGTTAGTACTTGGATGGGAGACCGCCTGGGAATACCAGGTGCTGTAAGCTTTTTGTCACTGCCTTGTGGAATTTCAACTCTTTGTCCGTTTTTTCCCACAAGGCTGAAATATGTGCCCTCGCTTTGAAATAAGTAAGCAAGGTTAGTTTGTATTTCATCCAACAATCTGTGCTACAAATTATGGCTACAGTATATGCAATTTCATCCATTTTTTGAGATTGCCTTTCGCTTACGGCCACACCGGCCTGAGTACGCCTGATCTCGTCCGATCTCGGAAGCTAAGCAGGGTCGGGCCTGGTTAGTACTTGGATGGGAGACCGCCTGGGAATACCAGGTGCTGTAAGCTTTTTGTCACTGCCTTGTGGAATTTCAACTCTTTGTCCGTTTTTTCCCACAAGGCTGAAATATGTGCCCTCGCTTTGAAATAAGTAAGCAAGGTTAGTTTGTATTTCATCCAACAATCTGTGCTACAAATTATGGCTACAGTATATGCAATTTCTTCCACTTTTTGAGTGACACAAAGATGCTTATCTAAATGGTGGAAATGCAACAGCTGTTAATCAGGCTCACTTTGACTTTACATAGTGCACCAAGAGATAGTTTCTCGTTTACGGCCACACCGGCCTGAGTACGCCTGATCTCGTCCGATCTCGGAAGCTAAGCAGGGTCGGGCCTGGTTAGTACTTGAATGGGAGACCGCCTGGGAATACCAGGTGCTGTAAGCTTTTTGTCACTGCCTTGTGGAATTTCAACTCTTTGTCCGTTTTTTCCCACAAGGCTGAAATATGTGCCCTCGCTTTGAAATAAGTAAGCAAGGTTAGTTTGTATTTCATCCAACAATCTGTGCTACAAATTATGGCTACAGTATATGCAATTTCATCCATTTTTTGAGATTGCCTTTCGCTTACGGCCACACCGGCCTGAGTACGCCTGATCTCGTCCGATCTCGGAAGCTAAGCAGGGTCGGGCCTGGTTAGTACTTGGATGGGAGACCGCCTGGGAATACCAGGTGCTGTAAGCTTTTTGTCACTGCCCAGTGGAATTTCAACTCTTTGTCCGTTTTTTCCCACAAGGCTTAAATATGTGCCCTCGCTTTGAAATAAGTAAGCAAGGTTAGTTTGTATTTCATCCAACAATCTGTGCTACAAATTATGGCTACAGTATATGCAATTTCTTCCACTTTTTGAGTGACACAAAGATGCTTATCTAAATGGTGGAAATGCAACAGCTGTTAATCAGGCTCACTTTGACTTTACATAGTGCACCAAGAGATAGTTTCTCGTTTACGGCCACACCGGCCTGAGTACGCCTGATCTCGTCCGATCTCGGAAGCTAAGCAGGGTCGGGCCTGGTTAGTACTTGAATGGGAGACCGCCTGGGAATACCAGGTGCTGTAAGCTTTTTGTCACTGCCTTGTGGAATTTCAACTCTTTGTCCGTTTTTTCCCACAAGGCTGAAATATGTGCCCTCGCTTTGAAATAAGTAAGCAAGGTTAGTTTGTATTTCATCCAACAATCTGTGCTACAAATTATGGCTACAGTATATGCAATTTCATCCATTTTTTGAGATTGCCTTTCGCTTACGGCCACACCGGCCTGAGTACGCCTGATCTCGTCCGATCTCGGAAGCTAAGCAGGGTCGGGCCTGGTTAGTACTTGGATGGGAGACCGCCTGGGAATACCAGGTGCTGTAAGCTTTTTGTCACTGCCTTGTGGAATTTCAACTCTTTGTCCGTTTTTTCCCACAAGGCTGAAATATGTGCCCTCGCTTTGAAATAAGTAAGCAAGGTTAGTTTGTATTTCATCCAACAATCTGTGCTACAAATTATGGCTACAGTATATGCAATTTCTTCCACTTTTTGAGTGACACAAAGATGCTTATCTAAATGGTGGAAATGCAACAGCTGTTAATCAGGCTCACTTTGACTTTACATAGTGCACCAAGAGATAGTTTCTCGTTTACGGCCACACCGGCCTGAGTACGCCTGATCTCGTCCGATCTCGGAAGCTAAGCAGGGTCGGGCCTGGTTAGTACTTGAATGGGAGACCGCCTGGGAATACCAGGTGCTGTAAGCTTTTTGTCACTGCCTTGTGGAATTTCAACTCTTTGTCCGTTTTTTCCCACAAGGCTGAAATATGTGCCCTCGCTTTGAAATAAGTAAGCAAGGTTAGTTTGTATTTCATCCAACAATCTGTGCTACAAATTATGGCTACAGTATATGCAATTTCATCCATTTTTTGAGATTGCCTTTCGCTTACGGCCACACCGGCCTGAGTACGCCTGATCTCGTCCGATCTCGGAAGCTAAGCAGGGTCGGGCCTGGTTAGTACTTGGATGGGAGACCGCCTGGGAATACCAGGTGCTGTAAGCTTTTTGTCACTGCCCAGTGGAATTTCAACTCTTTGTCCGTTTTTTCCCACAAGGCTTAAATATGTGCCCTCGCTTTGAAATAAGTAAGCAAGGTTAGTTTGTATTTCATCCAACAATCTGTGCTACAAATTATGGCTACAGTATATGCAATTTCTTCCACTTTTTGAGTGACACAAAGATGCTTATCTAAATGGTGGAAATGCAACAGCTGTTAATCAGGCTCACTTTGACTTTACATAGTGCACCAAGAGATAGTTTCTCGCTTACGGCCACACCGGCCTGAGTACGCCTGATCTCGTCCGATCTCGGAAGCTAAGCAGGGTCGGGCCTGGTTAGTACTTGAATGGGAGACCGCCTGGGAATACCAGGTGCTGTAAGCTTTTTGTCACTGCCTTGTGGAATTTCAACTCTTTGTCCGTTTTTTCCCACAAGGCTGAAATATGTGCCCTCGCTTTGAAATAAGTAAGCAAGGTTAGTTTGTATTTCATCCAACAATCTGTGCTACAAATTATGGCTACAGTATATGCAATTTCATCCACTTTTTGAGATTTTGCTTTTCGCTTGCGGCCACACCGGCCTGAGTACGCCTGATCTCGTCCGATCTCGGAAGCTAAGCAGGGTCGGGCCTGGTTAGTACTTGGATGGGAGACCGCCTGGGAATACCAGGTGCTGTAAGCTTTTTGTCACTGCCTTGTGGAATTTCAACTCTTTGTCCGTTTTTTCCCACAAGGCTGAAATATGTGCCCTCGCTTTGAAATAAGTAAGCAAGGTTAGTTTGTATTTCATCCAACAATCTGTGCTACAAATTATGGCTACAGTATATGCAATTTCTTCCACTTTTTGAGTGACACAAAGATGCTTATCTAAATGGTGGAAATGCAACAGCTGTTAATCAGGCTCACTTTGACTTTACATAGTGCACCAAGAGATAGTTTCTCGTTTACGGCCACACCGGCCTGAGTACGCCTGATCTCGTCCGATCTCGGAAGCTAAGCAGGGTCGGGCCTGGTTAGTACTTGAATGGGAGACCGCCTGGGAATACCAGGTGCTGTAAGCTTTTTGTCACTGCCTTGTGGAATTTCAACTCTTTGTCCGTTTTTTCCCACAAGGCTGAAATATGTGCCCTCGCTTTGAAATAAGTAAGCAAGGTTAGTTTGTATTTCATCCAACAATCTGTGCTACAAATTATGGCTACAGTATATGCAATTTCATCCATTTTTTGAGATTGCCTTTCGCTTACGGCCACACCGGCCTGAGTACGCCTGATCTCGTCCGATCTCGGAAGCTAAGCAGGGTCGGGCCTGGTTAGTACTTGGATGGGAGACCGCCTGGGAATACCAGGTGCTGTAAGCTTTTTGTCACTGCCCAGTGGAATTTCAACTCTTTGTCCGTTTTTTCCCACAAGGCTTAAATATGTGCCCTCGCTTTGAAATAAGTAAGCAAGGTTAGTTTGTATTTCATCCAACAATCTGTGCTACAAATTATGGCTACAGTATATGCAATTTCTTCCACTTTTTGAGTGACACAAAGATGCTTATCTAAATGGTGGAAATGCAACAGCTGTTAATCAGGCTCACTTTGACTTTACATAGTGCACCAAGAGATAGTTTCTCGTTTACGGCCACACCGGCCTGAGTACGCCTGATCTCGTCCGATCTCGGAAGCTAAGCAGGGTCGGGCCTGGTTAGTACTTGAATGGGAGACCGCCTGGGAATACCAGGTGCTGTAAGCTTTTTGTCACTGCCTTGTGGAATTTCAACTCTTTGTCCGTTTTTTCCCACAAGGCTGAAATATGTGCCCTCGCTTTGAAATAAGTAAGCAAGGTTAGTTTGTATTTCATCCAACAATCTGTGCTACAAATTATGGCTACAGTATATGCAATTTCATCCATTTTTTGAGATTGCCTTTCGCTTACGGCCACACCGGCCTGAGTACGCCTGATCTCGTCCGATCTCGGAAGCTAAGCAGGGTCGGGCCTGGTTAGTACTTGGATGGGAGACCGCCTGGGAATACCAGGTGCTGTAAGCTTTTTGTCACTGCCCAGTGGAATTTCAACTCTTTGTCCGTTTTTTCCCACAAGGCTTAAATATGTGCCCTCGCTTTGAAATAAGTAAGCAAGGTTAGTTTGTATTTCATCCAACAATCTGTGCTACAAATTATGGCTACAGTATATGCAATTTCTTCCACTTTTTGAGTGACACAAAGATGCTTATCTAAATGGTGGAAATGCAACAGCTGTTAATCAGGCTCACTTTGACTTTACATAGTGCACCAAGAGATAGTTTCTCGTTTACGGCCACACCGGCCTGAGTACGCCTGATCTCGTCCGATCTCGGAAGCTAAGCAGGGTCGGGCCTGGTTAGTACTTGAATGGGAGACCGCCTGGGAATACCAGGTGCTGTAAGCTTTTTGTCACTGCCTTGTGGAATTTCAACTCTTTGTCCGTTTTTTCCCACAAGGCTGAAATATGTGCCCTCGCTTTGAAATAAGTAAGCAAGGTTAGTTTGTATTTCATCCAACAATCTGTGCTACAAATTATGGCTACAGTATATGCAATTTCATCCATTTTTTGAGATTGCCTTTCGCTTACGGCCACACCGGCCTGAGTACGCCTGATCTCGTCCGATCTCGGAAGCTAAGCAGGGTCGGGCCTGGTTAGTACTTGGATGGGAGACCGCCTGGGAATACCAGGTGCTGTAAGCTTTTTGTCACTGCCTTGTGGAATTTCAACTCTTTGTCCGTTTTTTCCCACAAGGCTGAAATATGTGCCCTCGCTTTGAAATAAGTAAGCAAGGTTAGTTTGTATTTCATCCAACAATCTGTGCTACAAATTATGGCTACAGTATATGCAATTTCTTCCACTTTTTGAGTGACACAAAGATGCTTATCTAAATGGTGGAAATGCAACAGCTGTTAATCAGGCTCACTTTGACTTTACATAGTGCACCAAGAGATAGTTTCTCGTTTACGGCCACACCGGCCTGAGTACGCCTGATCTCGTCCGATCTCGGAAGCTAAGCAGGGTCGGGCCTGGTTAGTACTTGAATGGGAGACCGCCTGGGAATACCAGGTGCTGTAAGCTTTTTGTCACTGCCTTGTGGAATTTCAACTCTTTGTCCGTTTTTTCCCACAAGGCTGAAATATGTGCCCTCGCTTTGAAATAAGTAAGCAAGGTTAGTTTGTATTTCATCCAACAATCTGTGCTACAAATTATGGCTACAGTATATGCAATTTCATCCATTTTTTGAGATTGCCTTTCGCTTACGGCCACACCGGCCTGAGTACGCCTGATCTCGTCCGATCTCGGAAGCTAAGCAGGGTCGGGCCTGGTTAGTACTTGGATGGGAGACCGCCTGGGAATACCAGGTGCTGTAAGCTTTTTGTCACTGCCCAGTGGAATTTCAACTCTTTGTCCGTTTTTTCCCACAAGGCTTAAATATGTGCCCTCGCTTTGAAATAAGTAAGCAAGGTTAGTTTGTATTTCATCCAACAATCTGTGCTACAAATTATGGCTACAGTATATGCAATTTCTTCCACTTTTTGAGTGACACAAAGATGCTTATCTAAATGGTGGAAATGCAACAGCTGTTAATCAGGCTCACTTTGACTTTACATAGTGCACCAAGAGATAGTTTCTCGCTTACGGCCACACCGGCCTGAGTACGCCTGATCTCGTCCGATCTCGGAAGCTAAGCAGGGTCGGGCCTGGTTAGTACTTGAATGGGAGACCGCCTGGGAATACCAGGTGCTGTAAGCTTTTTGTCACTGCCTTGTGGAATTTCAACTCTTTGTCCGTTTTTTCCCACAAGGCTGAAATATGTGCCCTCGCTTTGAAATAAGTAAGCAAGGTTAGTTTGTATTTCATCCAACAATCTGTGCTACAAATTATGGCTACAGTATATGCAATTTCATCCACTTTTTGAGATTTTGCTTTTCGCTTGCGGCCACACCGGCCTGAGTACGCCTGATCTCGTCCGATCTCGGAAGCTAAGCAGGGTCGGGCCTGGTTAGTACTTGGATGGGAGACCGCCTGGGAATACCAGGTGCTGTAAGCTTTTTGTCACTGCCTTGTGGAATTTCAACTCTTTGTCCGTTTTTTCCCACAAGGCTGAAATATGTGCCCTCGCTTTGAAATAAGTAAGCAAGGTTAGTTTGTATTTCATCCAACAATCTGTGCTACAAATTATGGCTACAGTATATGCAATTTCATCCATTTTTTGAGATTGCCTTTCGCTTACGGCCACACCGGCCTGAGTACGCCTGATCTCGTCCGATCTCGGAAGCTAAGCAGGGTCGGGCCTGGTTAGTACTTGGATGGGAGACCGCCTGGGAATACCAGGTGCTGTAAGCTTTTTGTCACTGCCTTGTGGAATTTCAACTCTTTGTCCGTTTTTTCCCACAAGGCTGAAATATGTGCCCTCGCTTTGAAATAAGTAAGCAAGGTTAGTTTGTATTTCATCCAACAATCTGTGCTACAAATTATGGCTACAGTATATGCAATTTCTTCCACTTTTTGAGTGACACAAAGATGCTTATCTAAATGGTGGAAATGCAACAGCTGTTAATCAGGCTCACTTTGACTTTACATAGTGCACCAAGAGATAGTTTCTCGTTTACGGCCACACCGGCCTGAGTACGCCTGATCTCGTCCGATCTCGGAAGCTAAGCAGGGTCGGGCCTGGTTAGTACTTGAATGGGAGACCGCCTGGGAATACCAGGTGCTGTAAGCTTTTTGTCACTGCCTTGTGGAATTTCAACTCTTTGTCCGTTTTTTCCCACAAGGCTGAAATATGTGCCCTCGCTTTGAAATAAGTAAGCAAGGTTAGTTTGTATTTCATCCAACAATCTGTGCTACAAATTATGGCTACAGTATATGCAATTTCATCCATTTTTTGAGATTGCCTTTCGCTTACGGCCACACCGGCCTGAGTACGCCTGATCTCGTCCGATCTCGGAAGCTAAGCAGGGTCGGGCCTGGTTAGTACTTGGATGGGAGACCGCCTGGGAATACCAGGTGCTGTAAGCTTTTTGTCACTGCCTTGTGGAATTTCAACTCTTTGTCCGTTTTTTCCCACAAGGCTGAAATATGTGCCCTCGCTTTGAAATAAGTAAGCAAGGTTAGTTTGTATTTCATCCAACAATCTGTGCTACAAATTATGGCTACAGTATATGCAATTTCTTCCACTTTTTGAGTGACACAAAGATGCTTATCTAAATGGTGGAAATGCAACAGCTGTTAATCAGGCTCACTTTGACTTTACATAGTGCACCAAGAGATAGTTTCTCGTTTACGGCCACACCGGCCTGAGTACGCCTGATCTCGTCCGATCTCGGAAGCTAAGCAGGGTCGGGCCTGGTTAGTACTTGAATGGGAGACCGCCTGGGAATACCAGGTGCTGTAAGCTTTTTGTCACTGCCTTGTGGAATTTCAACTCTTTGTCCGTTTTTTCCCACAAGGCTGAAATATGTGCCCTCGCTTTGAAATAAGTAAGCAAGGTTAGTTTGTATTTCATCCAACAATCTGTGCTACAAATTATGGCTACAGTATATGCAATTTCATCCATTTTTTGAGATTGCCTTTCGCTTACGGCCACACCGGCCTGAGTACGCCTGATCTCGTCCGATCTCGGAAGCTAAGCAGGGTCGGGCCTGGTTAGTACTTGGATGGGAGACCGCCTGGGAATACCAGGTGCTGTAAGCTTTTTGTCACTGCCCAGTGGAATTTCAACTCTTTGTCCGTTTTTTCCCACAAGGCTTAAATATGTGCCCTCGCTTTGAAATAAGTAAGCAAGGTTAGTTTGTATTTCATCCAACAATCTGTGCTACAAATTATGGCTACAGTATATGCAATTTCTTCCACTTTTTGAGTGACACAAAGATGCTTATCTAAATGGTGGAAATGCAACAGCTGTTAATCAGGCTCACTTTGACTTTACATAGTGCACCAAGAGATAGTTTCTCGTTTACGGCCACACCGGCCTGAGTACGCCTGATCTCGTCCGATCTCGGAAGCTAAGCAGGGTCGGGCCTGGTTAGTACTTGAATGGGAGACCGCCTGGGAATACCAGGTGCTGTAAGCTTTTTGTCACTGCCTTGTGGAATTTCAACTCTTTGTCCGTTTTTTCCCACAAGGCTGAAATATGTGCCCTCGCTTTGAAATAAGTAAGCAAGGTTAGTTTGTATTTCATCCAACAATCTGTGCTACAAATTATGGCTACAGTATATGCAATTTCATCCACTTTTTGAGATTGCCTTTTGCTTGCGGCCACACCGGCCTGAGTACGCCTGATCTCGTCCGATCTTGGAAGCTAAGCAGGGTCGGGCCTGGTTAGTACTTGGATGGGAGACCGCCTGGGAATACCAGGTGCTGTAAGCTTTTTGTCACTGCCTTGTGGAATTTCAACTCTTTGTCCGTTTTTTCCCACAAGGCTGAAATATGTGCCCTCGCTTTGAAATAAGTAAGCAAGGTTAGTTTGTATTTCATCCAACAATCTGTGCTACAAATTATGGCTACAGTATATGCAATTTCTTCCACTTTTTGAGTGACACAAAGATGCTTATCTAAATGGTGGAAATGCAACAGCTGTTAATCAGGCTCACTTTGACTTTACATAGTGCACCAAGAGATAGTTTCTCGCTTACGGCCACACCGGCCTG
This sequence comes from Oncorhynchus mykiss, assembly GCF_013265735.2. Classification (NCBI taxonomy): domain Eukaryota; kingdom Metazoa; phylum Chordata; class Actinopteri; order Salmoniformes; family Salmonidae; genus Oncorhynchus; species Oncorhynchus mykiss. The sequence continues at coordinate 94,830 of NW_023493767.1, forward strand.
AGTACGCCTGATCTCGTCCGATCTCGGAAGCTAAGCAGGGTCGGGCCTGGTTAGTACTTGAATGGGAGACCGCCTGGGAATACCAGGTGCTGTAAGCTTTTTGTCACTGCCTTGTGGAATTTCAACTCTTTGTCCGTTTTTTCCCACAAGGCTGAAATATGTGCCCTCGCTTTGAAATAAGTAAGCAAGGTTAGTTTGTATTTCATCCAACAATCTGTGCTACAAATTATGGCTACAGTATATGCAATTTCATCCACTTTTTGAGATTTTGCTTTTCGCTTGCGGCCACACCGGCCTGAGTACGCCTGATCTCGTCCGATCTCGGAAGCTAAGCAGGGTCGGGCCTGGTTAGTACTTGGATGGGAGACCGCCTGGGAATACCAGGTGCTGTAAGCTTTTTGTCACTGCCTTGTGGAATTTCAACTCTTTGTCCGTTTTTTCCCACAAGGCTGAAATATGTGCCCTCGCTTTGAAATAAGTAAGCAAGGTTAGTTTGTATTTCATCCAACAATCTGTGCTACAAATTATGGCTACAGTATATGCAATTTCATCCATTTTTTGAGATTGCCTTTCGCTTACGGCCACACCGGCCTGAGTACGCCTGATCTCGTCCGATCTCGGAAGCTAAGCAGGGTCGGGCCTGGTTAGTACTTGGATGGGAGACCGCCTGGGAATACCAGGTGCTGTAAGCTTTTTGTCACTGCCCAGTGGAATTTCAACTCTTTGTCCGTTTTTTCCCACAAGGCTTAAATATGTGCCCTCGCTTTGAAATAAGTAAGCAAGGTTAGTTTGTATTTCATCCAACAATCTGTGCTACAAATTATGGCTACAGTATATGCAATTTCTTCCACTTTTTGAGTGACACAAAGATGCTTATCTAAATGGTGGAAATGCAACAGCTGTTAATCAGGCTCACTTTGACTTTACATAGTGCACCAAGAGATAGTTTCTCGTTTACGGCCACACCGGCCTGAGTACGCCTGATCTCGTCCGATCTCGGAAGCTAAGCAGGGTCGGGCCTGGTTAGTACTTGAATGGGAGACCGCCTGGGAATACCAGGTGCTGTAAGCTTTTTGTCACTGCCTTGTGGAATTTCAACTCTTTGTCCGTTTTTTCCCACAAGGCTGAAATATGTGCCCTCGCTTTGAAATAAGTAAGCAAGGTTAGTTTGTATTTCATCCAACAATCTGTGCTACAAATTATGGCTACAGTATATGCAATTTCATCCACTTTTTGAGATTGCCTTTCGCTTGCGGCCACACCGGCCTGAGTACGCCTGATCTCGTCCGATCTTGGAAGCTAAGCAGGGTCGGGCCTGGTTAGTACTTGGATGGGAGACCGCCTGGGAATACCAGGTGCTGTAAGCTTTTTGTCACTGCCTTGTGGAATTTCAACTCTTTGTCCGTTTTTTCCCACAAGGCTGAAATATGTGCCCTCGCTTTGAAATAAGTAAGCAAGGTTAGTTTGTATTTCATCCAACAATCTGTGCTACAAATTATGGCTACAGTATATGCAATTTCTTCCACTTTTTGAGTGACACAAAGATGCTTATCTAAATGGTGGAAATGCAACAGCTGTTAATCAGGCTCACTTTGACTTTACATAGTGCACCAAGAGATAGTTTCTCGTTTACGGCCACACCGGCCTGAGTACGCCTGATCTCGTCCGATCTCGGAAGCTAAGCAGGGTCGGGCCTGGTTAGTACTTGAATGGGAGACCGCCTGGGAATACCAGGTGCTGTAAGCTTTTTGTCACTGCCTTGTGGAATTTCAACTCTTTGTCCGTTTTTTCCCACAAGGCTGAAATATGTGCCCTCGCTTTGAAATAAGTAAGCAAGGTTAGTTTGTATTTCATCCAACAATCTGTGCTACAAATTATGGCTACAGTATATGCAATTTCATCCATTTTTTGAGATTGCCTTTCGCTTACGGCCACACCGGCCTGAGTACGCCTGATCTCGTCCGATCTCGGAAGCTAAGCAGGGTCGGGCCTGGTTAGTACTTGAATGGGAGACCGCCTGGGAATACCAGGTGCTGTAAGCTTTTTGTCACTGCCTTGTGGAATTTCAACTCTTTGTCCGTTTTTTCCCACAAGGCTGAAATATGTGCCCTCGCTTTGAAATAAGTAAGCAAGGTTAGTTTGTATTTCATCCAACAATCTGTGCTACAAATTATGGCTACAGTATATGCAATTTCATCCATTTTTTGAGATTGCCTTTCGCTTACGGCCACACCGGCCTGAGTACGCCTGATCTCGTCCGATCTCGGAAGCTAAGCAGGGTCGGGCCTGGTTAGTACTTGGATGGGAGACCGCCTGGGAATACCAGGTGCTGTAAGCTTTTTGTCACTGCCCAGTGGAATTTCAACTCTTTGTCCGTTTTTTCCCACAAGGCTTAAATATGTGCCCTCGCTTTGAAATAAGTAAGCAAGGTTAGTTTGTATTTCATCCAACAATCTGTGCTACAAATTATGGCTACAGTATATGCAATTTCTTCCACTTTTTGAGTGACACAAAGATGCTTATCTAAATGGTGGAAATGCAACAGCTGTTAATCAGGCTCACTTTGACTTTACATAGTGCACCAAGAGATAGTTTCTCGTTTACGGCCACACCGGCCTGAGTACGCCTGATCTCGTCCGATCTCGGAAGCTAAGCAGGGTCGGGCCTGGTTAGTACTTGAATGGGAGACCGCCTGGGAATACCAGGTGCTGTAAGCTTTTTGTCACTGCCTTGTGGAATTTCAACTCTTTGTCCGTTTTTTCCCACAAGGCTGAAATATGTGCCCTCGCTTTGAAATAAGTAAGCAAGGTTAGTTTGTATTTCATCCAACAATCTGTGCTACAAATTATGGCTACAGTATATGCAATTTCATCCACTTTTTGAGATTGCCTTTCGCTTGCGGCCACACTGGCCTGAGTACGCCTGATCTCGTCCGATCTTGGAAGCTAAGCAGGGTCGGGCCTGGTTAGTACTTGGATGGGAGACCGCCTGGGAATACCAGGTGCTGTAAGCTTTTTGTCACTGCCTTGTGGAATTTCAACTCTTTGTCCGTTTTTTCCCACAAGGCTGAAATATGTGCCCTCGCTTTGAAATAAGTAAGCAAGGTTAGTTTGTATTTCATCCAACAATCTGTGCTACAAATTATGGCTACAGTATATGCAATTTCTTCCACTTTTTGAGTGACACAAAGATGCTTATCTAAATGGTGGAAATGCAACAGCTGTTAATCAGGCTCACTTTGACTTTACATAGTGCACCAAGAGATAGTTTCTCGCTTACGGCCACACCGGCCTGAGTACGCCTGATCTCGTCCGATCTCGGAAGCTAAGCAGGGTCGGGCCTGGTTAGTACTTGAATGGGAGACCGCCTGGGAATACCAGGTGCTGTAAGCTTTTTGTCACTGCCTTGTGGAATTTCAACTCTTTGTCCGTTTTTTCCCACAAGGCTGAAATATGTGCCCTCGCTTTGAAATAAGTAAGCAAGGTTAGTTTGTATTTCATCCAACAATCTGTGCTACAAATTATGGCTACAGTATATGCAATTTCATCCACTTTTTGAGATTGCCTTTCGCTTGCGGCCACACCGGCCTGAGTACGCCTGATCTCGTCCGATCTCGGAAGCTAAGCAGGGTCGGGCCTGGTTAGTACTTGAATGGGAGACCGCCTGGGAATACCAGGTGCTGTAAGCTTTTTGTCACTGCCTTGTGGAATTTCAACTCTTTGTCCGTTTTTTCCCACAAGGCTGAAATATGTGCCCTCGCTTTGAAATAAGTAAGCAAGGTTAGTTTGTATTTCATCCAACAATCTGTGCTACAAATTATGGCTACAGTATATGCAATTTCATCCATTTTTTGAGATTGCCTTTCGCTTACGGCCACACCGGCCTGAGTACGCCTGATCTCGTCCGATCTCGGAAGCTAAGCAGGGTCGGGCCTGGTTAGTACTTGGATGGGAGACCGCCTGGGAATACCAGGTGCTGTAAGCTTTTTGTCACTGCCCAGTGGAATTTCAACTCTTTGTCCGTTTTTTCCCACAAGGCTTAAATATGTGCCCTCGCTTTGAAATAAGTAAGCAAGGTTAGTTTGTATTTCATCCAACAATCTGTGCTACAAATTATGGCTACAGTATATGCAATTTCTTCCACTTTTTGAGTGACACAAAGATGCTTATCTAAATGGTGGAAATGCAACAGCTGTTAATCAGGCTCACTTTGACTTTACATAGTGCACCAAGAGATAGTTTCTCGTTTACGGCCACACCGGCCTGAGTACGCCTGATCTCGTCCGATCTCGGAAGCTAAGCAGGGTCGGGCCTGGTTAGTACTTGAATGGGAGACCGCCTGGGAATACCAGGTGCTGTAAGTTTTTTGTCACTGCCTTGTGGAATTTCAACTCTTTGTCCGTTTTTTCCCACAAGGCTGAAATATGTGCCCTCGCTTTGAAATAAGTAAGCAAGGTTAGTTTGTATTTCATCCAACAATCTGTGCTACAAATTATGGCTACAGTATATGCAATTTCATCCACTTTTTGAGATTGCCTTTCGCTTGCGGCCACACCGGCCTGAGTACGCCTGATCTCGTCCGATCTTGGAAGCTAAGCAGGGTCGGGCCTGGTTAGTACTTGGATGGGAGACCGCCTGGGAATACCAGGTGCTGTAAGCTTTTTGTCACTGCCTTGTGGAATTTCAACTCTTTGTCCGTTTTTTCCCACAAGGCTGAAATATGTGCCCTCGCTTTGAAATAAGTAAGCAAGGTTAGTTTGTATTTCATCCAACAATCTGTGCTACAAATTATGGCTACAGTATATGCAATTTCTTCCACTTTTTGAGTGACACAAAGATGCTTATCTAAATGGTGGAAATGCAACAGCTGTTAATCAGGCTCACTTTGACTTTACATAGTGCACCAAGAGATAGTTTCTCGTTTACGGCCACACCGGCCTGAGTACGCCTGATCTCGTCCGATCTCGGAAGCTAAGCAGGGTCGGGCCTGGTTAGTACTTGAATGGGAGACCGCCTGGGAATACCAGGTGCTGTAAGCTTTTTGTCACTGCCTTGTGGAATTTCAACTCTTTGTCCGTTTTTTCCCACAAGGCTGAAATATGTGCCCTCGCTTTGAAATAAGTAAGCAAGGTTAGTTTGTATTTCATCCAACAATCTGTGCTACAAATTATGGCTACAGTATATGCAATTTCATCCACTTTTTGAGATTGCCTTTCGCTTGCGGCCACACCGGCCTGAGTACGCCTGATCTCGTCCGATCTCGGAAGCTAAGCAGGGTCGGGCCTGGTTAGTACTTGGATGGGAGACCGCCTGGGAATACCAGGTGCTGTAAGCTTTTTGTCACTGCCCAGTGGAATTTCAACTCTTTGTCCGTTTTTTCCCACAAGGCTTAAATATGTGCCCTCGCTTTGAAATAAGTAAGCAAGGTTAGTTTGTATTTCATCCAACAATCTGTGCTACAAATTATGGCTACAGTATATGCAATTTCTTCCACTTTTTGAGTGACACAAAGATGCTTATCTAAATGGTGGAAATGCAACAGCTGTTAATCAGGCTCACTTTGACTTTACATAGTGCACCAAGAGATAGTTTCTCGTTTACGGCCACACCGGCCTGAGTACGCCTGATCTCGTCCGATCTCGGAAGCTAAGCAGGGTCGGGCCTGGTTAGTACTTGAATGGGAGACCGCCTGGGAATACCAGGTGCTGTAAGCTTTTTGTCACTGCCTTGTGGAATTTCAACTCTTTGTCCGTTTTTTCCCACAAGGCTGAAATATGTGCCCTCGCTTTGAAATAAGTAAGCAAGGTTAGTTTGTATTTCATCCAACAATCTGTGCTACAAATTATGGCTACAGTATATGCAATTTCATCCACTTTTTGAGATTGCCTTTCGCTTGCGGCCACACCGGCCTGAGTACGCCTGATCTCGTCCGATCTTGGAAGCTAAGCAGGGTCGGGCCTGGTTAGTACTTGGATGGGAGACCGCCTGGGAATACCAGGTGCTGTAAGCTTTTTGTCACTGCCTTGTGGAATTTCAACTCTTTGTCCGTTTTTTCCCACAAGGCTGAAATATGTGCCCTCGCTTTGAAATAAGTAAGCAAGGTTAGTTTGTATTTCATCCAACAATCTGTGCTACAAATTATGGCTACAGTATATGCAATTTCTTCCACTTTTTGAGTGACACAAAGATGCTTATCTAAATGGTGGAAATGCAACAGCTGTTAATCAGGCTCACTTTGACTTTACATAGTGCACCAAGAGATAGTTTCTCGTTTACGGCCACACCGGCCTGAGTACGCCTGATCTCGTCCGATCTCGGAAGCTAAGCAGGGTCGGGCCTGGTTAGTACTTGAATGGGAGACCGCCTGGGAATACCAGGTGCTGTAAGCTTTTTGTCACTGCCTTGTGGAATTTCAACTCTTTGTCCGTTTTTTCCCACAAGGCTGAAATATGTGCCCTCGCTTTGAAATAAGTAAGCAAGGTTAGTTTGTATTTCATCCAACAATCTGTGCTACAAATTATGGCTACAGTATATGCAATTTCATCCATTTTTTGAGATTGCCTTTCGCTTACGGCCACACCGGCCTGAGTACGCCTGATCTCGTCCGATCTCGGAAGCTAAGCAGGGTCGGGCCTGGTTAGTACTTGGATGGGAGACCGCCTGGGAATACCAGGTGCTGTAAGCTTTTTGTCACTGCCCAGTGGAATTTCAACTCTTTGTCCGTTTTTTCCCACAAGGCTTAAATATGTGCCCTCGCTTTGAAATAAGTAAGCAAGGTTAGTTTGTATTTCATCCAACAATCTGTGCTACAAATTATGGCTACAGTATATGCAATTTCTTCCACTTTTTGAGTGACACAAAGATGCTTATCTAAATGGTGGAAATGCAACAGCTGTTAATCAGGCTCACTTTGACTTTACATAGTGCACCAAGAGATAGTTTCTCGTTTACGGCCACACCGGCCTGAGTACGCCTGATCTCGTCCGATCTCGGAAGCTAAGCAGGGTCGGGCCTGGTTAGTACTTGAATGGGAGACCGCCTGGGAATACCAGGTGCTGTAAGCTTTTTGTCACTGCCTTGTGGAATTTCAACTCTTTGTCCGTTTTTTCCCACAAGGCTGAAATATGTGCCCTCGCTTTGAAATAAGTAAGCAAGGTTAGTTTGTATTTCATCCAACAATCTGTGCTACAAATTATGGCTACAGTATATGCAATTTCATCCACTTTTTGAGATTGCCTTTCGCTTGCGGCCACACCGGCCTGAGTACGCCTGATCTCGTCCGATCTTGGAAGCTAAGCAGGGTCGGGCCTGGTTAGTACTTGGATGGGAGACCGCCTGGGAATACCAGGTGCTGTAAGCTTTTTGTCACTGCCTTGTGGAATTTCAACTCTTTGTCCGTTTTTTCCCACAAGGCTGAAATATGTGCCCTCGCTTTGAAATAAGTAAGCAAGGTTAGTTTGTATTTCATCCAACAATCTGTGCTACAAATTATGGCTACAGTATATGCAATTTCTTCCACTTTTTGAGTGACACAAAGATGCTTATCTAAATGGTGGAAATGCAACAGCTGTTAATCAGGCTCACTTTGACTTTACATAGTGCACCAAGAGATAGTTTCTCGCTTACGGCCACACCGGCCTGAGTACGCCTGATCTCGTCCGATCTCGGAAGCTAAGCAGGGTCGGGCCTGGTTAGTACTTGAATGGGAGACCGCCTGGGAATACCAGGTGCTGTAAGCTTTTTGTCACTGCCTTGTGGAATTTCAACTCTTTGTCCGTTTTTTCCCACAAGGCTGAAATATGTGCCCTCGCTTTGAAATAAGTAAGCAAGGTTAGTTTGTATTTCATCCAACAATCTGTGCTACAAATTATGGCTACAGTATATGCAATTTCATCCATTTTTTGAGATTGCCTTTCGCTTACGGCCACACCGGCCTGAGTACGCCTGATCTCGTCCGATCTCGGAAGCTAAGCAGGGTCGGGCCTGGTTAGTACTTGGATGGGAGACCGCCTGGGAATACCAGGTGCTGTAAGCTTTTTGTCACTGCCCAGTGGAATTTCAACTCTTTGTCCGTTTTTTCCCACAAGGCTTAAATATGTGCCCTCGCTTTGAAATAAGTAAGCAAGGTTAGTTTGTATTTCATCCAACAATCTGTGCTACAAATTATGGCTACAGTATATGCAATTTCTTCCACTTTTTGAGTGACACAAAGATGCTTATCTAAATGGTGGAAATGCAACAGCTGTTAATCAGGCTCACTTTGACTTTACATAGTGCACCAAGAGATAGTTTCTCGTTTACGGCCACACCGGCCTGAGTACGCCTGATCTCGTCCGATCTCGGAAGCTAAGCAGGGTCGGGCCTGGTTAGTACTTGAATGGGAGACCGCCTGGGAATACCAGGTGCTGTAAGCTTTTTGTCACTGCCTTGTGGAATTTCAACTCTTTGTCCGTTTTTTCCCACAAGGCTGAAATATGTGCCCTCGCTTTGAAATAAGTAAGCAAGGTTAGTTTGTATTTCATCCAACAATCTGTGCTACAAATTATGGCTACAGTATATGCAATTTCATCCACTTTTTGAGATTGCCTTTCGCTTGCGGCCACACCGGCCTGAGTACGCCTGATCTCGTCCGATCTTGGAAGCTAAGCAGGGTCGGGCCTGGTTAGTACTTGGATGGGAGACCGCCTGGGAATACCAGGTGCTGTAAGCTTTTTGTCACTGCCTTGTGGAATTTCAACTCTTTGTCCGTTTTTTCCCACAAGGCTGAAATATGTGCCCTCGCTTTGAAATAAGTAAGCAAGGTTAGTTTGTATTTCATCCAACAATCTGTGCTACAAATTATGGCTACAGTATATGCAATTTCTTCCACTTTTTGAGTGACACAAAGATGCTTATCTAAATGGTGGAAATGCAACAGCTGTTAATCAGGCTCACTTTGACTTTACATAGTGCACCAAGAGATAGTTTCTCGCTTACGGCCACACCGGCCTGAGTACGCCTGATCTCGTCCGATCTCGGAAGCTAAGCAGGGTCGGGCCTGGTTAGTACTTGAATGGGAGACCGCCTGGGAATACCAGGTGCTGTAAGCTTTTTGTCACTGCCTTGTGGAATTTCAACTCTTTGTCCGTTTTTTCCCACAAGGCTGAAATATGTGCCCTCGCTTTGAAATAAGTAAGCAAGGTTAGTTTGTATTTCATCCAACAATCTGTGCTACAAATTATGGCTACAGTATATGCAATTTCATCCACTTTTTGAGATTGCCTTTCGCTTGCGGCCACACCGGCCTGAGTACGCCTGATCTCGTCCGATCTTGGAAGCTAAGCAGGGTCGGGCCTGGTTAGTACTTGGATGGGAGACCGCCTGGGAATACCAGGTGCTGTAAGCTTTTTGTCACTGCCTTGTGGAATTTCAACTCTTTGTCCGTTTTTTCCCACAAGGCTGAAATATGTGCCCTCGCTTTGAAATAAGTAAGCAAGGTTAGTTTGTATTTCATCCAACAATCTGTGCTACAAATTATGGCTACAGTATATGCAATTTCATCCACTTTTTGAGATTGCCTTTCGCTTGCGGCCACACCGGCCTGAGTACGCCTGATCTCGTCCGATCTTGGAAGCTAAGCAGGGTCGGGCCTGGTTAGTACTTGGATGGGAGACCGCCTGGGAATACCAGGTGCTGTAAGCTTTTTGTCACTGCCTTGTGGAATTTCAACTCTTTGTCCGTTTTTTCCCACAAGGCTGAAATATGTGCCCTCGCTTTGAAATAAGTAAGCAAGGTTAGTTTGTATTTCATCCAACAATCTGTGCTACAAATTATGGCTACAGTATATGCAATTTCTTCCACTTTTTGAGTGACACAAAGATGCTTATCTAAATGGTGGAAATGCAACAGCTGTTAATCAGGCTCACTTTGACTTTACATAGTGCACCAAGAGATAGTTTCTCGCTTACGGCCACACCGGCCTGAGTACGCCTGATCTCGTCCGATCTCGGAAGCTAAGCAGGGTCGGGCCTGGTTAGTACTTGAATGGGAGACCGCCTGGGAATACCAGGTGCTGTAAGCTTTTTGTCACTGCCTTGTGGAATTTCAACTCTTTGTCCGTTTTTTCCCACAAGGCTGAAATATGTGCCCTCGCTTTGAAATAAGTAAGCAAGGTTAGTTTGTATTTCATCCAA
>NW_023493767.1:110000-117500 GCF_013265735.2 Oncorhynchus mykiss
CTTTCGCTTACGGCCACACCGGCCTGAGTACGCCTGATCTCGTCCGATCTCGGAAGCTAAGCAGGGTCGGGCCTGGTTAGTACTTGGATGGGAGACCGCCTGGGAATACCAGGTGCTGTAAGCTTTTTGTCACTGCCCAGTGGAATTTCAACTCTTTGTCCGTTTTTTCCCACAAGGCTTAAATATGTGCCCTCGCTTTGAAATAAGTAAGCAAGGTTAGTTTGTATTTCATCCAACAATCTGTGCTACAAATTATGGCTACAGTATATGCAATTTCTTCCACTTTTTGAGTGACACAAAGATGCTTATCTAAATGGTGGAAATGCAACAGCTGTTAATCAGGCTCACTTTGACTTTACATAGTGCACCAAGAGATAGTTTCTCGTTTACGGCCACACCGGCCTGAGTACGCCTGATCTCGTCCGATCTCGGAAGCTAAGCAGGGTCGGGCCTGGTTAGTACTTGAATGGGAGACCGCCTGGGAATACCAGGTGCTGTAAGCTTTTTGTCACTGCCTTGTGGAATTTCAACTCTTTGTCCGTTTTTTCCCACAAGGCTGAAATATGTGCCCTCGCTTTGAAATAAGTAAGCAAGGTTAGTTTGTATTTCATCCAACAATCTGTGCTACAAATTATGGCTACAGTATATGCAATTTCATCCACTTTTTGAGATTGCCTTTCGCTTGCGGCCACACCGGCCTGAGTACGCCTGATCTCGTCCGATCTTGGAAGCTAAGCAGGGTCGGGCCTGGTTAGTACTTGGATGGGAGACCGCCTGGGAATACCAGGTGCTGTAAGCTTTTTGTCACTGCCTTGTGGAATTTCAACTCTTTGTCCGTTTTTTCCCACAAGGCTGAAATATGTGCCCTCGCTTTGAAATAAGTAAGCAAGGTTAGTTTGTATTTCATCCAACAATCTGTGCTACAAATTATGGCTACAGTATATGCAATTTCTTCCACTTTTTGAGTGACACAAAGATGCTTATCTAAATGGTGGAAATGCAACAGCTGTTAATCAGGCTCACTTTGACTTTACATAGTGCACCAAGAGATAGTTTCTCGTTTACGGCCACACCGGCCTGAGTACGCCTGATCTCGTCCGATCTCGGAAGCTAAGCAGGGTCGGGCCTGGTTAGTACTTGAATGGGAGACCGCCTGGGAATACCAGGTGCTGTAAGCTTTTTGTCACTGCCTTGTGGAATTTCAACTCTTTGTCCGTTTTTTCCCACAAGGCTGAAATATGTGCCCTCGCTTTGAAATAAGTAAGCAAGGTTAGTTTGTATTTCATCCAACAATCTGTGCTACAAATTATGGCTACAGTATATGCAATTTCATCCATTTTTTGAGATTGCCTTTCGCTTACGGCCACACCGGCCTGAGTACGCCTGATCTCGTCCGATCTCGGAAGCTAAGCAGGGTCGGGCCTGGTTAGTACTTGGATGGGAGACCGCCTGGGAATACCAGGTGCTGTAAGCTTTTTGTCACTGCCTTGTGGAATTTCAACTCTTTGTCCGTTTTTTCCCACAAGGCTGAAATATGTGCCCTCGCTTTGAAATAAGTAAGCAAGGTTAGTTTGTATTTCATCCAACAATCTGTGCTACAAATTATGGCTACAGTATATGCAATTTCATCCACTTTTTGAGATTGCCTTTCGCTTACGGCCACACCGGCCTGAGTACGCCTGATCTCGTCCGATCTCGGAAGCTAAGCAGGGTCGGGCCTGGTTAGTACTTGGATGGGAGACCGCCTGGGAATACCAGGTGCTGTAAGCTTTTTGTCACTGCCTTGTGGAATTTCAACTCTTTGTCCGTTTTTTCCCACAAGGCTGAAATATGTGCCCTCGCTTTGAAATAAGTAAGCAAGGTTAGTTTGTATTTCATCCAACAATCTGTGCTACAAATTATGGCTACAGTATATGCAATTTCATCCATTTTTTGAGATTGCCTTTCGCTTACGGCCACACTGGCCTGAGTACGCCTGATCTCGTCCGATCTCGGAAGCTAAGCAGGGTCGGGCCTGGTTAGTACTTGGATGGGAGACCGCCTGGGAATACCAGGTGCTGTAAGCTTTTTGTCACTGCCTTGTGGAATTTCAACTCTTTGTCCGTTTTTTCCCACAAGGCTGAAATATGTGCCCTCGCTTTGAAATAAGTAAGCAAGGTTAGTTTGTATTTCATCCAACAATCTGTGCTACAAATTATGGCTACAGTATATGCAATTTCTTCCACTTTTTGAGTGACACAAAGATCCTTATCTAAATGGTGGAAATGCAACAGCTGTTAATCAGGCTCACTTTGACTTTACATAGTGCACCAAGAGATAGTTTCTCGCTTACGGCCACACTGGCCTGAGTACGCATTTCCTGATTGGAGAAGTGACGACAGGTGCGAGTGTCTGAGCTGTGAGTGAGTGTTTGCTGGAGAGTGTTTGCTCGAGAGCTATTTTTGTTTAAATTAATTGGTTTTTGCAATATAATTTATTATTTTCTTTAGTTGAATAGTTTAAAGTTGGGTTAGTCTTCCCCCTTGCAGTTTTTTCTGCTTGGGGGAGAGGTTTTTTGGATTTATTTTTTTACTATGACGGACAACATGGAAAAGACAAACGGAATGGACAAAGACAACGAAAAGGCGCAACGGAAGAAAAATGAAGATAACGAAGGAATGAAATATGGAAAAGAATACACGGTGGCAATTAAGTTGGAAGGAGAAGACAAAGTGACGACAATGGAACTACTAAGAGCAATTAAGGAGGTGTGTGGAGAGGTGGTGGGATGCCGAATGAAAGGAGAAAAGAATTATGAAATTACGATGAGAAATGAAAGAGGAAAAGAACGGTTAATGGATGGATTGCGAATAAAGGACACAAGGATTCTGGCGAGAGATATTAATGTGAAGGAATTGGTGGTGTCTTTTATGAATCTCCCAGTATACGTAGAAGATGGTGTGATACTGAGCAAGCTGAGTAGCTGGGGAGTGACGGCCGTCTCGGAGATAAGGAGGAGAGTTTGGCCAGGAACGGAGGTGGTTGACGGGACACGTTTCTGCAAGGTCAAGTTCACAGAAAAAGTGACATCATTACCTTATTCTACAAGAATTGAGACGTTGGAGGGAGCAGAATATTTCAGGGTCATTCACGACAAACAGGTCAGAGTGTGCCGTATGTGTATCCAACCCGGGCACATAGTAAAAGACTGCCCGGAATTTAAGTGTTTTAAGTGTGGCAATCAAGGACACTATGCGAGAGAATGTGATGGAGAGAAGGAAAGGAATTTGTGTGGTGGATGCAGAAAGAGATTGGCGGAGTGCAACTGTGGAGAGGTTGGGGCTGAAGAGGGGAGTCAAACAATATTCGAGGAAGCAGTGGTATTGTCGCAAGAAGGAGAAGAAGATGGAGGAGAGGACGTGGTGGAAGGTGGAGAGACGGAGGAAGGAAGAAGGAAGAAGGACCAGAAGATAAATGAAATTGGGAGTAGTATGGACTCAGAAATAAGAAGAGGGAGTTTTCAGGAGGAGGGGGGGAGTGGACTGGGGGGAAGCACGGGGGACTCACAGGTTTTGGGGGAAAGCTCAGCACTAACAAGTAGCGTGGGGGGTGAAGAAATGGAGGGGGTTATGGAGTTGATGACAATACCAGAGACGGCGATGAGCACGGGGAGCACAGCGGAGGTGGATGCCAAGAGTGGGAGTTGGCTGGATAACATGGACTTGGAGGAGATATCGGACACGGATGATGGGCAAATGATGGAAAGAACGAGGGAAGGATACAGGAAGAGGAAAGCGGTGGGAAAAGGGGGAGAGAAAGGGTGGAAGAAGAAAGAAACTGGATAACAGGTAGAGGATAATGAAATTATATTTTATTATTTTATTATTTATTAGAATGGTCAATATAATGTCAATAAATGCAAATGGTTTGAGAACAATGGGTAAATTTAATAGAATAGTCCAAATGAAGAATTCAGATATTTTATGTATTCAAGAAACACACTGGGATAATGTTTGTGTTTTAGAAGTAAAAAAAATATGGAGTGATTTTATTTATGTAAACAATGGCAGAGGGAATTCAAGTGGGGTTGCAATTTTATTAAGGAAGGATGTAGTAGAAAATGTGAAGAAGATATATAATGATAATAATGGGAGGATTTTAATTTTGGATTTTGAATATATGAATAGGGTTTTTAGGATTATAAATATTTATGCGCCAAATAATGAGATAGAGCGAAATAATTTATTTTTAGAATTAGGGAAATGGTGCAAGGGTAACTGTATTTTAGTTGGGGATTTTAATGTTAAAATGGATAGATTAGATATGTCAAGGGGAGCTATTTTTAGAAATGACGTATCGAGAGGGGTTTTAAGGAAGATTATGTGTGAAAACAGTCTGATTGATATATGGAGAGACGAGAACCCGAATAAGAGAGGGTTTTCTAGAAGGCAGGTGGTTTTAGGGGAGTTGAAACAGACACGGATAGATCTGGTTTTAGTAAATGAAGGGTTAAGGAATTTTATGAAGGATATTAATTATATTTTTACAACTTTTAGTGATCATGCTGGGTTAACATTTTCGGTGGGGTTAGATAAGGGAAGGAAAGGGGGAGGAATATGGTGCATGAATGCAGGGTATCTAGGTGATGAAGAATATGGAATACAGCTTAAATCTTTGATAGAACATGAAACGGAGGATAAGCAAAAAGGGAATGATAAGTGCCAGTGGTGGGAAAATGTAAAGAAAAAAATTAAAGGTTTTAGTATTAGATATGCAAGGAAGAAGAGGAGTAGGATGACAAGAGAAGAACAGTTTTTAAGAGAAAAATTGAATGAAGAAATGAGGAAATGTGATATTGATCCTATTTATAATATTGAAAGGTTTTTAGATTTAAAGGCACAATTGAGCAAATGTGAAATAGATAAGTGTAAGGGGGCATCGATTAGAAGTAGGGCAAAGTATGTGTTGGAAGGGGAGAAATGTACGTCTTTTTTTCTTGGTTTAGAGAAAACTAAACAGACGAAATCATATATTAGTGAGATAGAAAATGTAAAGGGTGAAGTGGTAAATGATTATGTTGAGATATTAGAAACCGTACAGAATTTTTATAAGGATTTATTTAAGAAAGGGGAGGTGGATGAGGGGAGTGTAAAGGAGATTTTAGGTAGTGTGGATGTGCAAATTGGTGTTGAGGATAAGCAAAGATGTGATAGGAAGATAACAGTGGATGAAGTGAAAGATGCAATTAAGGGTTTACAAATAAATAAAAGTCCTGGAGTAGATGGACTAATTGCAGAGTTTTATAAAATGTATGAAAGTTTTTTAGCACCGATTTTAATGGAAGTGTATCAATATATGGAAGATAATAATACTGTTTCAGACTCCATGGTGACAGGGCTGATATCGATTTTATATAAAAATAAGGGGAGTAAATTAAAATTGGAGAATTATAGGCCAATTAGTTTATTAAACTCAGATTATAAGATTTTAGCTAAGATATTGGCAAATAGAATGAAGATGGTTTTAAATGATATTATAGCACCTACACAAAATTATAGTGTGCCTGGAAGAGACATAGCTGATACTATTATTACACTTAGAGATGTGATAAATAAAATGAATAGCGATAAGAGAGGGGGAATTGTTTTAAGTATAGATTTTAATAAAGCTTTTGACAGGGTGGAACATGATTTTATGTTTAGGGTACTGGAAAAATATGGGTTTGGAAACAGAATAATAGGATGGATAAAATTATTATATAGAAAGGCAAAAAGTAGAGTAAAATGTAATGGGGTTTTAACAGATTCTTTTGTTCTTGAGAGATCGGTGAGACAGGGGTGCCCTTTATCAGCATTATTGTATGTTTTATCGGTAGAACCCTTAGCGGCATACCTTAAAAAAGATAATTTTATAAATTGTGTAGAGACTCCGCAAGGAGGTTTTAGTTTAATTCATCAATATGCAGACGATACCACAATAACAGTTAGAGATGAGGGAAGTGTTAAAAGGGTGATGGAGTGTTTTAAAGTATATGAGCAAGCCTCAGGAGCAAAAGTGAATATGGAGAAGTCAGTAATAATGTATGTTGGGAAGATTAATGAGGGGATTTTTCCTTTTAAAATGGTAAATGATTATTTTAAGGTGTTAGGTGTGTTTTTAGGGGTGAAGGAACAGGAAGCTAGGGATCTGACATGGAGTGGTGTAATAAATAAAGTTAGAAAGGTGGTAAATATGTGGAGGAGGAGGTCTTTGAAATTAAAAGGGAAAGTAATTGTTGTAAATTCCTTGCTGATGTCAATTTTTATTCATGTCATGAATGTTTTAGATGTACCAGAATGGGTTTTATCGGAAATAAATAAGATTTTAGTTGATTTTTTATGGGATGGGAAAGGTGCGAAAATTTCTTTTAAAACTTTGATTGCAGGTTATGAGGAGGGGGGTTTGAAGTTGGTGGATTTAAATGTGAGGAAAAAAGCAATTAGAGTTAAAATGGTACGTAAATATTTATATGGTGAATTAGATTATGGATGGAAAAGATTTTTTAAGGAGTATTTGCAGGAGGTTGGGAGGATGGAGGACAATGGTTTATTGATGTGTATGAAAAAGGAAATGTTAGGTAATATACCTTTGTTTTATAGAGAAGTGTTTGAGGCTTGGGGGGAGTTTTTACCAAATATTTATTATGAGTGTACCATTTTAGACAATATTTTAAATCAGCCAATTTTTTTAAATCCCAAGATACAGTATAATAATAAGATGTTGTTTTGTAAATATTTTATGAGGGCTGGGATGAGACAGATTGGGGACATTTTATATGAGGTCATTCCGGGGTTCCTTCCATGTCAGGCAATATTTGATAATGTGGATGAAGAAAATGATGAAATAAGTAGAACTACTGTGGAGAACATGTATAA
Source organism: Oncorhynchus mykiss (assembly GCF_013265735.2). NCBI lineage: Eukaryota > Metazoa > Chordata > Actinopteri > Salmoniformes > Salmonidae > Oncorhynchus > Oncorhynchus mykiss. The sequence goes on from NW_023493767.1 coordinate 116,894, forward strand.
GAGAATATTAGGATGTCTTCCTGGTGAGTGGGGTGTGTTAATAAATAAAGAGGTGGCTACAAGAGCTAAGGGTTTACCGGTTTTATATTATGAAAGTAATGGGAAGAAGTATGATTTGTCAGGTTTGAAAGTTAAAAAGGTTTATGAAAAATTTATTTTAAGAGAGATAAAAACTCCTGCTTCGGAAAAAGTGTGGTCTAGGGTGTTTGCAAATATAGATGTGAAATCAATATGGAAGAATGTAAATGTAAAATATAATTCTATAGAATGTGAAGACAATGATTTTAAATTGAAACATAATAGGATATTTACGAACGTGGTTTTACATCAAATAAATAGAGATGTTAAAAGAGAATGTGATATTTGTGGTACGGGGGCGGAAAATTTTATGCACTTTTTTATTGAATGTAGTAGATTAGAAGAGTTTCATACGTTTTTAAAGGGGATTTTAGTACAACATTGGGGAGAAGAGATTGTTGCTGGGGTTGAGTGGAGGAGGTTGTTTCTTTTTGGATTAACTGGGAAAAGCAAAGTTTTTAATTTTTATTTGATGAATTTTGTTCTTAGTCATGCCAGATACGCTGTAAGACTAAGAAGGAATTTGGGA
>NW_023493767.1:120000-132500 GCF_013265735.2 Oncorhynchus mykiss
GCTAAGCAGGGTCGGGCCTGGTTAGTACTTGGATGGGAGACCGCCTGGGAATACCATGTGCTGTAAGCTTTTTGTCACTGCCCAGTGGAATTTCAACTCTTTGTCCGTTTTTTCCCACAAGGCTTAAATATGTGCCCTCGCTTTGAAATAAGTAAGCAAGGTTAGTTTGTATTTCATCCAACAATCTGTGCTACAAATTATGGCTACAGTATATGCAATTTCTTCCACTTTTTGAGTGACACAAAGATGCTTATCTAAATGGTGGAAATGCAACAGCTGTTAATCAGGCTCACTTTGACTTTACATAGTGCACCAAGAGATAGTTTCTCTCTTACGGCCACACCGGCCTGAGTACGCCTGATCTCGTCCGATCTCGGAAGCTAAGCAGGGTCGGGCCTGGTTAGTACTTGGATGGGAGACCGCCTGGGAATACCAGGTACTGTAAACTTTTTGTCACTGCCTTGTGGAATTTCAACTCTTTGTCCGTTTTTTCCCACAAGGCTGAAATATGTGCCCTCGCTTTGAAATAAGTAAGCAAGGTTAGTTTGTATTTCATCCAACAATCTGTGCTACAAATTATGGCTACAGTATATGCAATTTCATCCACTTTTTGAGATTGCCTTTCGCTTGCGGCCACACCGGCCTGAGTACGCCTGATCTCGTCCGATCTCGGAAGCTAAGCAGGGTCGGGCCTGGTTAGTACTTGGATGGGAGACCGCCTGGGAATACCAGGTGCTGTAAGCTTTTTGTCACTGCCTTGTGGAATTTCAACTCTTTGTCCGTTTTTTCCCACAAGGCTGAAATATGTGCCCTCGCTTTGAAATAAGTAAGCAAGGTTAGTTTGTATTTCATCCAACAATCTGTGCTACAAATTATGGCTACAGTATATGCAATTTCTTCCACTTTTTGAGTGACACAAAGATGCTTATCTAAATGGTGGAAATGCAACAGCTGTTAATCAGGCTCACTTTGACTTTACATAGTGCACCAAGAGATAGTTTCTCGCTTACGGCCACACCGGCCTGAGTACGCCTGATCTCGTCTGATCTCGGAAGCTAAGCAGGGTCGGGCCTGGTTAGTACTTGGATGGGAGACCGCCTGGGAATACCAGGTGCTGTAAGCTTTTTGTCACTGCCTTGTGGAATTTCAACTCTTTGTCCGTTTTTTCCCACAAGGCTGAAATATGTGCCCTCGCTTTGAAATAAGTAAGCAAGGTTAGTTTGTATTTCATCCAACAATCTGTGCTACAAATTATGGCTACAGTATATGCAATTTCTTCCACTTTTTGATTGACACAAAGATGCTTATCTAAATGGTGGAAATGCAACAGCTGTTAATCAGGCTCACTTTGACTTTACATAGTGCACCAAGAGATAGTTTCTCGCTTACGGCCACACCGGCCTGAGTACGCCTGATCTCGTCCGATCTCGGAAGCTAAGCAGGGTCGGGCCTGGTTAGTACTTGGATGGGAGACCGCCTGGGAATACCAGGTGCTGTAAGCTTTTTGTCACTGCCTTGTGGAATTTCAACTCTTTGTCCGTTTTTTCCCACAAGGCTGAAATATGTGCCCTCGCTTTGAAATAAGTAAGCAAGGTTAGTTTGTATTTCATCCAACAATCTGTGCTACAAATTATGGCTACAGTATATGCAATTTCTTCCACTTTTTGAGTGACACAAAGATGCTTATCTAAATGGTGGAAATGCAACAGCTGTTAATCAGGCTCACTTTGACTTTACATGGTGCACCAAGAGATAGTTTCTCGCTTACGGCCACACCGGCCTGAGTACGCCTGATCTCGTCCGATCTCGGAAGCTAAGCAGGGTCGGGCCTGGTTAGTACTTGGATGGGAGACCGCCTGGGAATACCAGGTGCTGTAAGCTTTTTGTCACTGCCTTGTGGAATTTCAACTCTTTGTCCGTTTTTTCCCACAAGGCTGAAATATGTGCCCTCGCTTTGAAATAAGTAAGCAAGGTTAGTTTGTATTTCATCCAACAATCTGTGCTACAAATTATGGCTACAGTATATGCAATTTCATCCACTTTTTGAGTGACACAAAGATGCTTATCTAAATGGTGGAAATGCAACAGCTGTTAATCAGGCTCACTTTGACTTTACATAGTGCACCAAGAGATAGTTTCTCGCTTACGGCCACACCGGCCTGAGTACGCACCTGTTGATGGGTAATTGACGCACGTGTGAGTGATTGCGCTGAGACTGAGTGTTTGCTCTAGAGAGTTTGTGTTGGAGTTTTGAGCTTTTTGAAGTACAATTTCTTTTTGTAAATTGATTAAGTTAGATTTATAGTTTGGGGTTGTTCCCCGGCAGCATATTGCTGTTTGGGGGACTTTCCTCCTGTCGTTATTCGGATGGATACAATGGCTTTGACCAACGCTGGAAAAAAGACTACGAACAAAGGAAACATGGATAATGGCGCTGCAGCAAGACAGGCGCAAAAATATGAAAAGAATTTAACAGTGGCTGTTGAAATTATGGGAGAAGAGAAGATTACAATGATGGAGGTATTGAGAGGGATTAAAGAAGTTTGTGGACTGGTCTGCGGCTGTCGGGTCAAAGATGAAAAGCGATTTGAAGTGACGCTGTCAAGTGCGAGAGGGAAAGAAAAACTGATGGATGGATTTAAAATCCGGAGCTGTCGAATCATGGCAAAGGATCTATCGCTGGATGAGATGGTTGTATCCTTCTTAAACCTCCCAGTATATATTACAGACGAGGACATCACAGAGCGGCTAAGAGCATGGGGTGTGTCTGCTATATCGCCGGTGAAAAGGCGCTACTGGCCGGGGACGGACATTGCTGATGGGACGCGCTTCTGTAAAGTTAGGTTCACAGACACTGTGCGCTCGTTGCCATATTCTGCCAAATTTGAAACGTTGGAAGGGGCTGAGTACTTCAGAGTAATACACGATCGGCAGGTCAAGGTCTGTAGGCTGTGTATCCAGCCAGGGCACGTGCTACGAGAGTGCCCTGATTTCGCATGTCATAAGTGTGGTGAGCAGGGGCATTACGCACGAGAGTGCAATGGGAGGAGAGAGCGAGGTTGTGTTGGATGCGGGAGGGGTGTAGCGCAGTGCTCCTGTCCCCATGGGGAAGGTGCTCAGGACTGGGCATCACAGGATTTCAGCGCAAATAGTGTCGTGGAGGAGAACGAGGTGGAGGAAGCTGGGGAGGAAATTGGCATGAGTGAGCAACCCCAGGGAGAGAAGGAGGACGAAGAACAGAGGCAGCCAGAGGAGGAAGTGGAGACGGAGCCTTGTATTGAAGGAAGGGAGGCACCCAAAGATGGAGGGATAAGCTCAAGCCTAGACGATGTAGAGTTGGAGGGCGATCCTCGTGGAGAGGGGGGCTCCTCTAGGGAGGTGGATAATGCAAGGGATGACTCTCGCAAACGTAAAGAGTCTGAAGAAGAGCTGTCGGAGGAAGAGTTGGAGTACATACAATCAATGCGTTGGGATAGTAAAAGGAACAGGATAACCAAGAAGAAAAAGAAGAAAAAAGATCAATCATGATGGACTGGATTCATCCCCTCTTTATAGTCATAATGGTGTCTATTAATTAGTATCTATTAACACCAATGGACTTCGTAGCAAAGAAAAGCTAGAGCTGGTGTTGGAAGCCTTCTCTGCGGATATATTATGTCTTCAGGAGACCCATTGGACTGAGCCGTATATGGATAATGTAAGGCAGAGATGGAATGGACTAATGTACGTGAGTAATGGTACTGTGCGGGCATGTGGGGTAGCTATTTTGGTAAAACATGACGTTGTGTCTAACTTAAATTTGTTATGTGCTGACACTGTGGGTCGAATGGTGGGAGTGGGTTTCACTTATCAAGATATGGAGTACTCGTTGTACAATGTCTATGCTCCTAATAATGAAATTGAGAGGAGGGTTATGTTTATGTCTATGGGAGGATTATGTGGGAAAAACTGTTTGCTTGTTGGGGATTTTAATGTATGGATGGATAGGCTAGATGCCTCAAGTAGCGCACATTTTAGCTCTGACTCATCTCGGGGAGCGCTATTAAGGCTAATGAGGGATGAGGATTGGGTGGATATATGGAGGGAGAGGAATCCAGATAAGCGGGTGTTCTCTCGAAGACAAGTGGTGAGGGGTGAGCTCAAGCAGTCACGTATAGATTTGTGTCTCACTCATAGAGAGGTTGCGCACTTGGTTGTGGGGGTAAAGTATTCACACACATTTTTTAGTGACCATGATGCTCTGCTTTTCAGGCTGGGTGCATCAGGGGAGGGGAGGGGGGGTGGTTTGTGGTGTCTTAATGCCAGTATGCTGAAGGATGAGGTGTTTAGGGCAGCAGTGAAAGAGTGTGTGAATGACGCCGTGTCAGATCCTTTATTTGAGTCGGATGTGAGTGTGTGGTGGGAAGGATTAAAAGGGGAGTTCAAGCGGCTGGCAATATCTAGTGCAAGACGGGCAAATGTGACAAGGAGGAGGGAGGAGGGGATTCTTAAATCTCGCCTGTTATTGGAGTTAGAAAAGGTAGAAAACTGCCCAGGCTATGATGTGACAGAGTACCTGAGGGTGAGGGAGGAGTTGAGGGTCGTAGAGAGGCACAGGTGCATGGGGGCAGTGGTGAGGAGTAGAGCACAGTATGTGGTGGAGGGGGAGAGAAATACTGCTTTTTTCCTGGGGTTAGAAAGGAGGAAGCAGGAAAGGAGTTTTCTAACTGAGCTGATAAATGAGAGGGGGGAGAGGGTGACAGATCTGGAAGGAATTTTGAATACAGTGCATTCTTTTTATAAGGGCTTATTTACGTCGGGTGGGGTAGATGAAGTGTGTATGAGAAGAGTGCTAGACGCAGTAGAGGCTAGGGTGTCGACTGAGGATGTAGAGATGTGTGATGCTGATTTTACATTGGCAGAGGTTAAAGCTGCCATATTGGGCCTGAACTTGAATAAGAGCCCGGGTTCAGATGGTCTTACTGCAGAGTTTTACCGTGAGTTTAGTGACATACTGGCCCCACTAATGCTGCGTGTGTATGTGTGTATGGAGGAGAAGAGGGTAGTCCCTGAATCTTTAGCTATGGGTGTGTTGACTGTGTTGTACAAAGGGAAGGGGAGCAGACTGAAATTAGAGAACTACAGACCAATAACCCTTTTGAACTCCGACAATAAGGTGCTTGCGAAGATAATGGCTAATAGGTTGAATAAGGTGATGGGAAGCATCATAGCACCTACTCAGGCCTATGGAGTTCCGGGGCGGGATGTAGTGGACACCCTCTGCACTATCCGGGATGTGGTGAAGCAGATGGGGGAGGTGGGTGGGGCGGTGCTCTGTCTAGATCTGAATAAAGCCTTTGATCGGGTGGAGCATCGGTTCCTGTTAGAGGCCTTGGAAAGATTTGGGTTCGGGCCTCGTCTTAAAGGATGGGTGAAGCTTTTGTATGGGTCAGCGTGCAGTGTCGTGAAATGTAATGGTGTGCTGACTGATCCTTTTCCCCTGGGCAGGTCTGTTAGGCAGGGTTGTCCATTGTCTGCACTACTATACAGCGTCTCAGTAGAGCCTTTAGCGGCGTTTGTAAAGCGGAATGGAGGAGTGCATGGAGTGGACCTCCCGGGGGGAGGCGTCAGTGTACTGCATCATTATGCTGATGACACCACCTGTACTTTGCGGGATGGAGAGAGTGTGAATTGTCTGATGAAGTGTTTTGATGTGTATGGGAGAGCTTCTGGGGCTAAGGTGAATGTAGAAAAGTCTCAAATGTTATGTGCTGATGATACTGTTATGTCTACATGTAACATTCCTTTTAAGACTGTTAAGGGGCATGTGAGAATTTTGGGTGTGAATATTGGGGTAGATGAGCGGGAGGCGAGGGACTTAACTTGGACAGGGGTGATTAATAAAATAAAGACGACTCTGAATTACTGGAAACAAAGGAAATTAAAATTGAGGGGGAAAGTGGTTGTGGTGAATGCATTGTTAATGTCAAAATGTGTGTATACCTTAGGGGTTATGGACATGCCTGTATGGGCTCTGAAGGGAATTAATAATTTAATGTCTGATTTCCTGTGGGGTGGGAAGGGGGTGAAGATTGCTCATGATGTAATGATAGCAGATTATGATAGGGGTGGTTTGAGATTAATAGATCTGGAGGTGAAGTTAAAAGCCATGAGGGTGAAGAGAGTACAACGGTTTTTGTATGGGGAGGAGGGTCAGGGGTGGAAGGAGTTTTTCAGGCATTGGTTGCATAGGAGTGGAGGTTGTGGAGATTATGGGTTGTTAATGTGTTTCAAGCCCAGCATGTATGCAGAGGTGCCTGAGTTTTATCAGGAGGTGTTCAGGGCCTGGGCGGAGTTCTTACCGCAAGTAAGTTATGAGTGTGACTCTATTGGGGTGATTTTGAATATACCAGTTTTTCTGAACCCAATGCTGAAATCAGAGGGAAAGATGCTGGAGAGTAAGGTAATAATGAAGGCGGGTATGATAAGACTGAGGGACTTTAGGTATGAGGTGGTGCCAGGGTTCCTGCCTGAGCAGGCGATCGTAGATACTGTCTGGGGGGTAGATGAGGATGTCAGGAAAGGGATGGTGTTGAGAATGTATGATAGGATAAAGGAGTGTGTTCCAGGGGAGTGGGTGAGGCTGTTGGACAATCATTTGAGTAATGGAGTCTTAGAGACCTTGCCTGTGTTGCAGGTGAAATGTGGGGAGAAAATGCAAGCCTTATCCTCTACCCAGGTGAGGGCCGTATACTGGGCGCTTATTACCAGGAAGGTCAGGGCGCCTGCATCGGAGAAAGTGTGGAGGCAAGTTTTTCCAGGGATGGAAGTTGAGAGGTTGTGGGAAAACATGGTAGTGAGGCTCAATAGTATTGAATGTACCCATTTTGATTTTATGTTGAGGCACAACCGTGTTTTTACCAAGGTGGTGTTACATCAGGTAGACAGGTCAGTGTCTCGTGTGTGTGATGTATGCACAGACAAAGATGAAAATCTGATGCACATGATGTTTGAATGTGTTGATGTAGCTGGGTTCCATGTGAGGTTGAGGGACATGTTAGAAAGGTACTGGGGAGAAGAGTTAATGGGTGGGGTTGATTGGAGGTGTTTGGTATTGTTTGGAGTGGGTCAGCATGTGAAGGGGGGGAATATTGTATTATTGAATTTTTTGCTGTCACATGCAAGGTATGCAGTATATATAAGGAGGAACTTGGCAAGGTTTGAGGAAAAGAGGGTGACAGTGTGGAAGGTGTTTGAAGGCTTGGTAAGGAAGGATGTAGGATTGATGTATAGGTCTAAGCAGGAGGATTTTGAGAGGGTGTTTATGAAGGATTGTGGATTTATTGCTGTGGGGGAGGATGGTGGATTGGTGTATGGGTTTTGATGTGTAACATTTTGGAGATTTCAGTACAAATTTGAAAGAATTGTTTTGAGAATGTCTTAGTTTCTACTTGATAAGGAGGTGCTTTGAACACTCTCTATTCTTGTGGAATGTGGTTTAGCAAAGTATTGTATGCAATGGTAGTATAATTTGAGTTTTGGTATTTGAATTTCTCTATTTTTGATTTGATAGGGGGTGAATTGTTTGCCTGCCAATGTCAAGTATTGTGTTGATTAAAATGGTTTGTGTAGATAAAATTTGTATATCATGTAAAATAAGAATTTTTATAATAAAAAAAAAAAAAAAAAAAAAAAAAAAAAAAAAAAAGTACGCCTGATCTCGTCCGATCTCGGAAGCTAAGCAGGGTCGGGCCTGGTTAGTACTTGAATGGGAGACCGCCTGGGAATACCAGGTGCTGTAAGCTTTTTGTCACTGCCTTGTGGAATTTCAACTCTTTGTCCGTTTTTTCCCACAAGGCTGAAATATGTGCCCTCGCTTTGAAATAAGTAAGCAAGGTTAGTTTGTATTTCATCCAACAATCTGTGCTACAAATTATGGCTACAGTATATGCAATTTCATCCACTTTTTGAGATTGCCTTTCGCTTGCGGCCACACCGGCCTGAGTACGCCTGATCTCGTCCGATCTTGGAAGCTAAGCAGGGTCGGGCCTGGTTAGTACTTGGATGGGAGACCGCCTGGGAATACCAGGTGCTGTAAGCTTTTTGTCACTGCCTTGTGGAATTTCAACTCTTTGTCCGTTTTTTCCCACAAGGCTGAAATATGTGCCCTCGCTTTGAAATAAGTAAGCAAGGTTAGTTTGTATTTCATCCAACAATCTGTGCTACAAATTATGGCTACAGTATATGCAATTTCATCCACTTTTTGAGATTGCCTTTCGCTTACGGCCACACCGGCCTGAGTACGCCCCTTTTTGGTAGTTTCAGGAAGTGAGTGAGCAGCAGGTGTTTGAATTGTTTGGAGAGAAAAAAAAAAAAAATAATAGTTTTTGGTTTTGGTTGTTCTTATATTTTAAGTTTAGGAAGTTTGTGTTGGGAGTGTAGTTTATTATAAATATTTGCGTTTTTATCCCCCAACGGCGTGAGCTGTTTGGGGGATTCTACGTAAAATAACCAGACGGATTCAATGGCTTCGACATCAAGAATAACGAAAATAACGAGAATGGACAACGGAGAAAAAAGAGCGTCGAATGAAGAGTTGAGGAGAAGAAAATATGAGAAAGAACTGACGGTGAATGTTGAAGTTATTGGTGAAGAAAAAATAACAACGATGGAATTGCTGAGAGGAATAAAAGAAGTATGCGGAACGATTTTGGGATGTAGAATGAAAGACAGAAATAAGTACGAAATAACCATGTCACATGAGAAGGGAAAAGAAAGACTAATAGATGGGCTAAAAATAAAGAGCTGTCAAGTCATGGCGAAAGAACTGGGGAACGATGAACTTGTGGTGTCCTTTTTGAACTTGCCGGCATATATTACGGACGATGAAATACATGAGAAATTACAAGGATGGAAAGTGAATGCGATAACACCAATCAAGAGGAGGATGTGGCCAGGAACGGACATTGTGGACGGGACGAGATTTTGTAAAGTGAAGTTTACGGACAGTGTGCAATCATTGCCTTACTCAACAAAGTTCAATACAGTTGAGGGATTTGAATATTTCCGAGTGATCCACGATAACCAAGTTAAGGTATGTAGACTATGTATTCAACCGGGACACATACTTAAAGAATGTCCAGAATTTATATGTCATAAATGTGGTGAACAAGGGCATTATGCCAGGGAATGTTCGAACATTGGTGATATGTGTAGCAGGTGTGACAGACCTAAGGACAGATGTAAATGTAAGAAGGTGGATGATGTCTTATTTCTGCAAACAATGGACCTCATTACTGAAGAAGATGAAGAGAGTGTGGCTATGGAGAGAGGGGAAGAGAGTGATATGGAAAGTGTGTCGCAGGTGATTGCAGAGACAGCTATAGATGTGCTTGGAGAGTATGTAATTCCTTCTGGCAGTACTCGAGATGCAGTCTTGGTCTCTGCTGCTGACACGGTGGAGCAGCAGCACAGGATTGGTGAATTAGATACACAGGTAGAGATGGTGCAAGGTGCTTCTCAGGTGCCTGAACCTGCTTTAAGCCTGTGTGAAAATAACACCAAGGAGAGGGCTGGGTCCACTGGAGTTGATGGCACGGTTAAAGAGCATTTTACAAAAGGTTTGAATGTTGCTCCTCTCATAAATCCAAGTCATGAGTCGGAAGAAGAAATAGATAGTGAGGATTTTCAGTTGTTTGCTAGAAATAAGAGATCATTGACGAAAGCTAGGGAGGTGATGGGATCTGGTAAAAAGAAAAAGTCTATTTTGAAATGACGTGTTTTTCTTTGACTATATTTCTGCATACATTAACAATGGTTAAAGTTGCATCACTAAATGGGAACAGTCTGAGAAATATGAACAAATTGGAGCAGGTTTTGGTGTCTGTAAAAGCTGACATGTGGTGTTTTCAAGAGACTAATTGGACAGACTCCAAAATGTTAGAGATTAAGAGCAAATGGTCTGAGCTAATATTTTGTAGTCACGGAAGTGAAAAAACATGTGGAGTTGCTATTCTGGTAAAAAATGATGTGGTTCAAAATGTCAAGCAGGTATATGCAGATAATCGGGGCAGACTTATTGTTATTGAGTTTGAAGTGCAAAATGTCATTTTCCGTCTAATTAATGTTTATGCTTCGAATATTGAATCGGAAAGGAGAGATATGTTTAATAACCTAAGATCACTGTGTTCAGAAAATTGTATACTGGTAGGAGATTTTAACGTGAAGTGCACTAGAATAGATGTCTCGAGATGTGATAGCTACAGACATGATTCGTCTAGAAATGCTTTATGGGAATTAATGAAAAATGAAAATCTTGTAGATATATGGAGGGCTGAAAATTTAAATAGAAGAGTGTTTTCGAGAAGGCAGGTGGTGTTAAATGAACTAAAACAAAGCAGAATTGATTTATGTTTAGTAAAAGAAGATATGATACAGCAGGTTCAGAAGATGTCATATAACTTTACAGCATACAGTGATCATGCAGTAATGTCATTTCAGATAGGTTTTGCTGTGGAGATGAGAGGGGGAGGTGTCTGGTGTTTAAATGCCAGTCTGTTAAAGGAGGAAAGTTATATAAAGGAAATTGTTGAATGTATCGAAGGTGAAATGTCTAATGTACTGTTAAAAGAGAATGTGTGTTTATGGTGGGAAGAAGTGAAAGTTAAAGTAAAAAACAGGAGTATTAGGTACTCCAAAAATCGTAACCGTGTCGATAAGTTGAAAGAAAAAATGCTTAGAAATAGGATGTTGCAGGAACTTGAAAAGGCTGATGCTGATCCAGACTATGATGTAGTGAACTATTTGAAAATCCATGCAGAGCTAGGGTTTTATGAAAAAAAGAAATGTTTAGGTGCTATTGTTAGGAGTAAGGCACAGTACGCCTTGGAGGGAGAGAAATGTACTTCCTTTTTTCTGGGGCTTGAAAAACGAAAGCAATTTAAGAGTTATATTGTGGAATTGGAAAATGAAAAAGGTGTAAAGGTAAATGATTTTGTGGACATCGTAGATTCAGTTGAATCCTTTTACAGAAATCTTTATAAAAAGAATGATGTAGATAAAGTGTGTGTTGAAAAAGTGTTGGAGAAAATCAGTGCCAAAGTATCTCAGACAGATAGAAGGATGTGTGATGAAAATATTTCAATTATAGAAATCAAGGAAGCAATTGAGAACACTCAAGGAAATAAAAGTCCAGGTTTGGATGGTTTAACAAATGAATTCTATAAAGTTTTTGTGGATATTTTGGCACCCATTTTATTGAAGGTTTTTCAGTATATGGAAGAGAATAAGGAAATCCCTGAGTCTATGTCAATTGGTATGTTAACCATCTTATTTAAAAATAGAGGCAGTAGGTTAAAGTTAGAAAATTATAGGCCTATTAGTCTTCTAAATTCAGATTATAAAATACTGACTAAAGTTTTAGCTAATAGGATGAAAAAGGTGATTGGGAGTATTATTACATCAACACAAGCCTACGGAATACCTGGAAGAGATGTTGCAGATATAATTTGTACAATTAGAGATGTTGTTAATCATATGAAAAATGAAGGTGGTATAGTTTTAAGTTTAGATTTTAAGAAAGCTTTTGATAAAGTGGAACATAGTTTTCTGCTACAGACTTTGGAGAGGTTTGGTTTTGGGCCAAAATTTGTATCTTGGATTAAATTGTTGTATAGTGGAGCAAAAAGTTGTGTTAAATGTAACGGAGTGTTAACAGATACATTCCCTATAGAGAGGTCAGTAAGGCAGGGTTGTCCTTTGTCAGCTCTATTGTACAGTGTTTCTACGGAACCTTTAGCTGTTTTGATACTTGGAGACAAAGAGGTGAGGGGTGTTGGAATCCCAGGTGGTGGTGTCAGTGTTATACATCAGTACGCTGATGACACTACTTTTACTGTGAAGGATGTAGGTAGCATTGAAAGCATTATGAAAATCATAGATATCTACTGTAAGGCATCAGGGGCTGAAGTTAATATAGAGAAGACAGAAATTATGTTTTTTGGGGATATTGATGCAAATAAGTGTGAGATTCCATTTAAGGTAGCTAAGGATTTTATGAAGGTGCTGGGAGTAAATATTGGTGTAAAGGAGAAAGAGGCAAGGGATATAACTTGGACGGGGATTCTCAATAAAATCAAGCAAACTTTGAATTTCTGGAAAAATAGAAAATTAAAGTTAAAAGGTAAAGTAATTGTAGTAAATGCTTTGGTATCATCTAAACTTGTGTATATTTTGGGAGTTCTAGACATGCCAGAGTGGGTTATAAATGAATTGAATAATGTGGTGTCTAACTTTATATGGGATGGTAAAGGTGTTAGAATTGCGCAGAAAACATTGATAGCGGACTATGATGATGGAGGTTTAAAACTTGTAGATTTTGACATTAAAAGAAAAGCTATTAGGATAAAAACAGTAAAGAAATATTTATATGACAGTTTAGATTATGGCTGGAAACATTTTTTCAAAGTCTATTTAGATGAGAGTGGTGGATGTGAAGATAATGGTTTGTTGATGGATCTTAA
>NW_023493767.1:137500-167500 GCF_013265735.2 Oncorhynchus mykiss
GTCCGTTTTTTCCCACAAGGCTTAAATATGTGCCCTCGCTTTGAAATAAGTAAGCAAGGTTAGTTTGTATTTCATCCAACAATCTGTGCTACAAATTATGGCTACAGTATATGCAATTTCTTCCACTTTTTGAGTGACACAAAGATGCTTATCTAAATGGTGGAAATGCAACAGCTGTTAATCAGGCTCACTTTGACTTTACATAGTGCACCAAGAGATAGTTTCTCGTTTACGGCCACACCGGCCTGAGTACGCCTGATCTCGTCCGATCTCGGAAGCTAAGCAGGGTCGGGCCTGGTTAGTACTTGAATGGGAGACCGCCTGGGAATACCAGGTGCTGTAAGCTTTTTGTCACTGCCTTGTGGAATTTCAACTCTTTGTCCGTTTTTTCCCACAAGGCTGAAATATGTGCCCTCGCTTTGAAATAAGTAAGCAAGGTTAGTTTGTATTTCATCCAACAATCTGTGCTACAAATTATGGCTACAGTATATGCAATTTCATCCACTTTTTGAGATTGCCTTTCGCTTGCGGCCACACCGGCCTGAGTACGCCTGATCTCGTCCGATCTTGGAAGCTAAGCAGGGTCGGGCCTGGTTAGTACTTGGATGGGAGACCGCCTGGGAATACCAGGTGCTGTAAGCTTTTTGTCACTGCCTTGTGGAATTTCAACTCTTTGTCCGTTTTTTCCCACAAGGCTGAAATATGTGCCCTCGCTTTGAAATAAGTAAGCAAGGTTAGTTTGTATTTCATCCAACAATCTGTGCTACAAATTATGGCTACAGTATATGCAATTTCTTCCACTTTTTGAGTGACACAAAGATGCTTATCTAAATGGTGGAAATGCAACAGCTGTTAATCAGGCTCACTTTGACTTTACATAGTGCACCAAGAGATAGTTTCTCGTTTACGGCCACACAGGCCTGAGTACGCCTGATCTCGTCCGATCTCGGAAGCTAAGCAGGGTCGGGCCTGGTTAGTACTTGAATGGGAGACCGCCTGGGAATACCAGGTGCTGTAAGCTTTTTGTCACTGCCTTGTGGAATTTCAACTCTTTGTCCGTTTTTTCCCACAAGGCTGAAATATGTGCCCTCGCTTTGAAATAAGTAAGCAAGGTTAGTTTGTATTTCATCCAACAATCTGTGCTACAAATTATGGCTACAGTATATGCAATTTCATCCATTTTTTGAGATTGCCTTTCGCTTACGGCCACACCGGCCTGAGTACGCCTGAGCTCGTCCGATCTCGGAAGCTAAGCAGGGTCGGGCCTGGTTAGTACTTGGATGGGAGACCGCCTGGGAATACCAGGTGCTGTAAGCTTTTTGTCACTGCCCAGTGGAATTTCAACTCTTTGTCCGTTTTTTCCCACAAGGCTTAAATATGTGCCCTCGCTTTGAAATAAGTAAGCAAGGTTAGTTTGTATTTCATCCAACAATCTGTGCTACAAATTATGGCTACAGTATATGCAATTTCTTCCACTTTTTGAGTGACACAAAGATGCTTATCTAAATGGTGGAAATGCAACAGCTGTTAATCAGGCTCACTTTGACTTTACATAGTGCACCAAGAGATAGTTTCTCGTTTACGGCCACACCGGCCTGAGTACGCCTGATCTCGTCCGATCTCGGAAGCTAAGCAGGGTCGGGCCTGGTTAGTACTTGAATGGGAGACCGCCTGGGAATACCAGGTGCTGTAAGCTTTTTGTCACTGCCTTGTGGAATTTCAACTCTTTGTCCGTTTTTTCCCACAAGGCTGAAATATGTGCCCTCGCTTTGAAATAAGTAAGCAAGGTTAGTTTGTATTTCATCCAACAATCTGTGCTACAAATTATGGCTACAGTATATGCAATTTCATCCACTTTTTGAGATTGCCTTTCGCTTGCGGCCACACCGGCCTGAGTACACCTGATCTCGTCCGATCTTGGAAGCTAAGCAGGGTCGGGCCTGGTTAGTACTTGGATGGGAGACCGCCTGGGAATACCAGGTGCTGTAAGCTTTTTGTCACTGCCTTGTGGAATTTCAACTCTTTGTCCGTTTTTTCCCACAAGGCTGAAATATGTGCCCTCGCTTTGAAATAAGTAAGCAAGGTTAGTTTGTATTTCATCCAACAATCTGTGCTACAAATTATGGCTACAGTATATGCAATTTCTTCCACTTTTTGAGTGACACAAAGATGCTTATCTAAATGGTGGAAATGCAACAGCTGTTAATCAGGCTCACTTTGACTTTACATAGTGCACCAAGAGATAGTTTCTCGCTTACGGCCACACCGGCCTGAGTACGCCTGATCTCGTCCGATCTCGGAAGCTAAGCAGGGTCGGGCCTGGTTAGTACTTGAATGGGAGACCGCCTGGGAATACCAGGTGCTGTAAGCTTTTTGTCACTGCCTTGTGGAATTTCAACTCTTTGTCCGTTTTTTCCCACAAGGCTGAAATATGTGCCCTCGCTTTGAAATAAGTAAGCAAGGTTAGTTTGTATTTCATCCAACAATCTGTGCTACAAATTATGGCTACAGTATATGCAATTTCATCCACTTTTTGAGATTTTGCTTTTCGCTTGCGGCCACACCGGCCTGAGTACGCCTGATCTCGTCCGATCTCGGAAGCTAAGCAGGGTCGGGCCTGGTTAGTACTTGGATGGGAGACCGCCTGGGAATACCAGGTGCTGTAAGCTTTTTGTCACTGCCTTGTGGAATTTCAACTCTTTGTCCGTTTTTTCCCACAAGGCTGAAATATGTGCCCTCGCTTTGAAATAAGTAAGCAAGGTTAGTTTGTATTTCATCCAACAATCTGTGCTACAAATTATGGCTACAGTATATGCAATTTCTTCCACTTTTTGAGTGACACAAAGATGCTTATCTAAATGGTGGAAATGCAACAGCTGTTAATCAGGCTCACTTTGACTTTACATAGTGCACCAAGAGATAGTTTCTCGTTTACGGCCACACCGGCCTGAGTACGCCTGATCTCGTCCGATCTCGGAAGCTAAGCAGGGTCGGGCCTGGTTAGTACTTGGATGGGAGACCGCCTGGGAATACCAGGTACTGTAAGCTTTTTGTCACTGCCTTGTGGAATTTCAACTCTTTGTCCGTTTTTTCCCACAAGGCTGAAATATGTGCCCTCGCTTTGAAATAAGTAAGCAAGGTTAGTTTGTATTTCATCCAACAATCTGTGCTACAAATTATGGCTACAGTATATGCAATTTCATCCACTTTTTGAGATTGCCTTTCGCTTGCGGCCACACCGGCCTGAGTACGCCTGATCTCGTCCGATCTCGGAAGCTAAGCAGGGTCGGGCCTGGTTAGTACTTGGATGGGAGACCGCCTGGGAATACCAGGTGCTGTAAGCTTTTTGTCACTGCCTTGTGGAATTTCAACTCTTTGTCCGTTTTTTCCCACAAGGCTGAAATATGTGCCCTCGCTTTGAAATAAGTAAGCAAGGTTAGTTTGTATTTCATCCAACAATCTGTGCTACAAATTATGGCTACAGTATATGCAATTTCTTCCACTTTTTGAGTGACACAAAGATGCTTATCTAAATGGTGGAAATGCAACAGCTGTTAATCAGGCTCACTTTGACTTTACATAGTGCACCAAGAGATAGTTTCTCGCTTACGGCCACACCGGCCTGAGTACGCCTGATCTCGTCTGATCTCGGAAGCTAAGCAGGGTCGGGCCTGGTTAGTACTTGGATGGGAGACCGTCTGGGAATACCAGGTGCTGTAAGCTTTTTGTCACTGCCTTGTGGAATTTCAACTCTTTGTCCGTTTTTTCCCACAAGGCTGAAATATGTGCCCTCGCTTTGAAATAAGTAAGCAAGGTTAGTTTGTATTTCATCCAACAATCTGTGCTACAAATTATGGCTACAGTATATGCAATTTCTTCCACTTTTTGAGTGACACAAAGATGCTTATCTAAATGGTGGAAATGCAACAGCTGTTAATCAGGCTCACTTTGACTTTACATAGTGCACCAAGAGATAGTTTCTCACTTACGGCCACACCGGCCTGAGTACGCCTGATCTCGTCCGATCTCGGAAGCTAAGCAGGGTCGGGCCTGGTTAGTACTTGGATGGGAGACCGCCTGGGAATACCAGGTGCTGTAAGCTTTTTGTCACTGCCTTGTGGAATTTCAACTCTTTGTCCGTTTTTTCCCACAAGGCTGAAATATGTGCCCTCGCTTTGAAATAAGTAAGCAAGGTTAGTTTGTATTTCATCCAACAATCTGTGCTACAAATTATGGCTACAGTATATGCAATTTCATCCATTTTTTGAGATTGCCTTTCGCTTACGGCCACACCGGCCTGAGTACGCCTGATCTCGTCCGATCTCGGAAGCTAAGCAGGGTCGGGCCTGGTTAGTACTTGGATGGGAGACCGCCTGGGAATACCAGGTGCTGTAAGCTTTTTGTCACTGCCCAGTGGAATTTCAACTCTTTGTCCGTTTTTTCCCACAAGGCTTAAATATGTGCCCTCGCTTTGAAATAAGTAAGCAAGGTTAGTTTGTATTTCATCCAACAATCTGTGCTACAAATTATGGCTACAGTATATGCAATTTCTTCCACTTTTTGAGTGACACAAAGATGCTTATCTAAATGGTGGAAATGCAACAGCTGTTAATCAGGCTCACTTTGACTTTACATAGTGCACCAAGAGATAGTTTCTCGTTTACGGCCACACCGGCCTGAGTACGCCTGATCTCGTCCGATCTCGGAAGCTAAGCAGGGTCGGGCCTGGTTAGTACTTGAATGGGAGACCGCCTGGGAATACCAGGTGCTGTAAGCTTTTTGTCACTGCCTTGTGGAATTTCAACTCTTTGTCCGTTTTTTCCCACAAGGCTGAAATATGTGCCCTCGCTTTGAAATAAGTAAGCAAGGTTAGTTTGTATTTCATCCAACAATCTGTGCTACAAATTATGGCTACAGTATATGCAATTTCATCCACTTTTTGAGATTGCCTTTCGCTTGCGGCCACACCGGCCTGAGTACGCCTGATCTCGTCCGATCTTGGAAGCTAAGCAGGGTCGGGCCTGGTTAGTACTTGGATGGGAGACCGCCTGGGAATACCAGGTGCTGTAAGCTTTTTGTCACTGCCTTGTGGAATTTCAACTCTTTGTCCGTTTTTTCCCACAAGGCTGAAATATGTGCCCTCGCTTTGAAATAAGTAAGCAAGGTTAGTTTGTATTTCATCCAACAATCTGTGCTACAAATTATGGCTACAGTATATGCAATTTCTTCCACTTTTTGAGTGACACAAAGATGCTTATCTAAATGGTGGAAATGCAACAGCTGTTAATCAGGCTCACTTTGACTTTACATAGTGCACCAAGAGATAGTTTCTCGTTTACGGCCACACCGGCCTGAGTACGCCTGATCTCGTCCGATCTCGGAAGCTAAGCAGGGTCGGGCCTGGTTAGTACTTGAATGGGAGACCGCCTGGGAATACCAGGTGCTGTAAGCTTTTTGTCACTGCCTTGTGGAATTTCAACTCTTTGTCCGTTTTTTCCCACAAGGCTGAAATATGTGCCCTCGCTTTGAAATAAGTAAGCAAGGTTAGTTTGTATTTCATCCAACAATCTGTGCTACAAATTATGGCTACAGTATATGCAATTTCATCCATTTTTTGAGATTGCCTTTCGCTTACGGCCACACCGGCCTGAGTACGCCTGATCTCGTCCGATCTCGGAAGCTAAGCAGGGTCGGGCCTGGTTAGTACTTGGATGGGAGACCGCCTGGGAATACCAGGTGCTGTAAGCTTTTTGTCACTGCCCAGTGGAATTTCAACTCTTTGTCCGTTTTTTCCCACAAGGCTTAAATATGTGCCCTCGCTTTGAAATAAGTAAGCAAGGTTAGTTTGTATTTCATCCAACAATCTGTGCTACAAATTATGGCTACAGTATATGCAATTTCATCCACTTTTTGAGATTGCCTTTCGCTTGCGGCCACACCGGCCTGAGTACGCCTGATCTCGTCCGATCTTGGAAGCTAAGCAGGGTCGGGCCTGGTTAGTACTTGGATGGGAGACCGCCTGGGAATACCAGGTGCTGTAAGCTTTTTGTCACTGCCTTGTGGAATTTCAACTCTTTGTCCGTTTTTTCCCACAAGGCTGAAATATGTGCCCTCGCTTTGAAATAAGTAAGCAAGGTTAGTTTGTATTTCATCCAACAATCTGTGCTACAAATTATGGCTACAGTATATGCAATTTCTTCCACTTTTTGAGTGACACAAAGATGCTTATCTAAATGGTGGAAATGCAACAGCTGTTAATCAGGCTCACTTTGACTTTACATAGTGCACCAAGAGATAGTTTCTCGCTTACGGCCACACCGGCCTGAGTACGCCTGATCTCGTCCGATCTCGGAAGCTAAGCAGGGTCGGGCCTGGTTAGTACTTGAATGGGAGACCGCCTGGGAATACCAGGTGCTGTAAGCTTTTTGTCACTGCCTTGTGGAATTTCAACTCTTTGTCCGTTTTTTCCCACAAGGCTGAAATATGTGCCCTCGCTTTGAAATAAGTAAGCAAGGTTAGTTTGTATTTCATCCAACAATCTGTGCTACAAATTATGGCTACAGTATATGCAATTTCATCCACTTTTTGAGATTTTGCTTTTCGCTTGCGGCCACACCGGCCTGAGTACGCCTGATCTCGTCCGATCTCGGAAGCTAAGCAGGGTCGGGCCTGGTTAGTACTTGGATGGGAGACCGCCTGGGAATACCAGGTGCTGTAAGCTTTTTGTCACTGCCTTGTGGAATTTCAACTCTTTGTCCGTTTTTTCCCACAAGGCTGAAATATGTGCCCTCGCTTTGAAATAAGTAAGCAAGGTTAGTTTGTATTTCATCCAACAATCTGTGCTACAAATTATGGCTACAGTATATGCAATTTCATCCACTTTTTGAGATTGCCTTTCGCTTACGGCCACACCGGCCTGAGTACGCCTGATCTCGTCCGATCTCGGAAGCTAAGCAGGGTCGGGCCTGGTTAGTACTTGGATGGGAGACCGCCTGGGAATACCAGGTGCTGTAAGCTTTTTGTCACTGCCTTGTGGAATTTCAACTCTTTGTCCGTTTTTTCCCACAAGGCTGAAATATGTGCCCTCGCTTTGAAATAAGTAAGCAAGGTTAGTTTGTATTTCATCCAACAATCTGTGCTACAAATTATGGCTACAGTATATGCAATTTCATCCATTTTTTGAGATTGCCTTTCGCTTACGGCCACACCGGCCTGAGTACGCCTGATCTCGTCCGATCTCGGAAGCTAAGCAGGGTCGGGCCTGGTTAGTACTTGGATGGGAGACCGCCTGGGAATACCAGGTGCTGTAAGCTTTTTGTCACTGCCCAGTGGAATTTCAACTCTTTGTCCGTTTTTTCCCACAAGGCTTAAATATGTGCCCTCGCTTTGAAATAAGTAAGCAAGGTTAGTTTGTATTTCATCCAACAATCTGTGCTACAAATTATGGCTACAGTATATGCAATTTCTTCCACTTTTTGAGTGACACAAAGATGCTTATCTAAATGGTGGAAATGCAACAGCTGTTAATCAGGCTCACTTTGACTTTACATAGTGCACCAAGAGATAGTTTCTCGTTTACGGCCACACCGGCCTGAGTACGCCTGATCTCGTCCGATCTCGGAAGCTAAGCAGGGTCGGGCCTGGTTAGTACTTGAATGGGAGACCGCCTGGGAATACCAGGTGCTGTAAGCTTTTTGTCACTGCCTTGTGGAATTTCAACTCTTTGTCCGTTTTTTCCCACAAGGCTGAAATATGTGCCCTCGCTTTGAAATAAGTAAGCAAGGTTAGTTTGTATTTCATCCAACAATCTGTGCTACAAATTATGGCTACAGTATATGCAATTTCATCCACTTTTTGAGATTGCCTTTCGCTTGCGGCCACACCGGCCTGAGTACGCCTGATCTCGTCCGATCTTGGAAGCTAAGCAGGGTCGGGCCTGGTTAGTACTTGGATGGGAGACCGCCTGGGAATACCAGGTGCTGTAAGCTTTTTGTCACTGCCTTGTGGAATTTCAACTCTTTGTCCGTTTTTTCCCACAAGGCTGAAATATGTGCCCTCGCTTTGAAATAAGTAAGCAAGGTTAGTTTGTATTTCATCCAACAATCTGTGCTACAAATTATGGCTACAGTATATGCAATTTCTTCCACTTTTTGAGTGACACAAAGATGCTTATCTAAATGGTGGAAATGCAACAGCTGTTAATCAGGCTCACTTTGACTTTACATAGTGCACCAAGAGATAGTTTCTCGTTTACGGCCACACCGGCCTGAGTACGCCTGATCTCGTCCGATCTCGGAAGCTAAGCAGGGTCGGGCCTGGTTAGTACTTGAATGGGAGACCGCCTGGGAATACCAGGTGCTGTAAGCTTTTTGTCACTGCCTTGTGGAATTTCAACTCTTTGTCCGTTTTTTCCCACAAGGCTGAAATATGTGCCCTCGCTTTGAAATAAGTAAGCAAGGTTAGTTTGTATTTCATCCAACAATCTGTGCTACAAATTATGGCTACAGTATATGCAATTTCATCCATTTTTTGAGATTGCCTTTCGCTTACGGCCACACCGGCCTGAGTACGCCTGATCTCGTCCGATCTCGGAAGCTAAGCAGGGTCGGGCCTGGTTAGTACTTGGATGGGAGACCGCCTGGGAATACCAGGTGCTGTAAGCTTTTTGTCACTGCCCAGTGGAATTTCAACTCTTTGTCCGTTTTTTCCCACAAGGCTTAAATATGTGCCCTCGCTTTGAAATAAGTAAGCAAGGTTAGTTTGTATTTCATCCAACAATCTGTGCTACAAATTATGGCTACAGTATATGCAATTTCTTCCACTTTTTGAGTGACACAAAGATGCTTATCTAAATGGTGGAAATGCAACAGCTGTTAATCAGGCTCACTTTGACTTTACATAGTGCACCAAGAGATAGTTTCTCGTTTACGGCCACACCGGCCTGAGTACGCCTGATCTCGTCCGATCTCGGAAGCTAAGCAGGGTCGGGCCTGGTTAGTACTTGAATGGGAGACCGCCTGGGAATACCAGGTGCTGTAAGCTTTTTGTCACTGCCTTGTGGAATTTCAACTCTTTGTCCGTTTTTTCCCACAAGGCTGAAATATGTGCCCTCGCTTTGAAATAAGTAAGCAAGGTTAGTTTGTATTTCATCCAACAATCTGTGCTACAAATTATGGCTACAGTATATGCAATTTCATCCACTTTTTGAGATTGCCTTTCGCTTGCGGCCACACCGGCCTGAGTACGCCTGATCTCGTCCGATCTTGGAAGCTAAGCAGGGTCGGGCCTGGTTAGTACTTGGATGGGAGACCGCCTGGGAATACCAGGTGCTGTAAGCTTTTTGTCACTGCCTTGTGGAATTTCAACTCTTTGTCCGTTTTTTCCCACAAGGCTGAAATATGTGCCCTCGCTTTGAAATAAGTAAGCAAGGTTAGTTTGTATTTCATCCAACAATCTGTGCTACAAATTATGGCTACAGTATATGCAATTTCTTCCACTTTTTGAGTGACACAAAGATGCTTATCTAAATGGTGGAAATGCAACAGCTGTTAATCAGGCTCACTTTGACTTTACATAGTGCACCAAGAGATAGTTTCTCGCTTACGGCCACACCGGCCTGAGTACGCCTGATCTCGTCCGATCTCGGAAGCTAAGCAGGGTCGGGCCTGGTTAGTACTTGAATGGGAGACCGCCTGGGAATACCAGGTGCTGTAAGCTTTTTGTCACTGCCTTGTGGAATTTCAACTCTTTGTCCGTTTTTTCCCACAAGGCTGAAATATGTGCCCTCGCTTTGAAATAAGTAAGCAAGGTTAGTTTGTATTTCATCCAACAATCTGTGCTACAAATTATGGCTACAGTATATGCAATTTCATCCACTTTTTGAGATTTTGCTTTTCGCTTGCGGCCACACCGGCCTGAGTACGCCTGATCTCGTCCGATCTCGGAAGCTAAGCAGGGTCGGGCCTGGTTAGTACTTGGATGGGAGACCGCCTGGGAATACCAGGTGCTGTAAGCTTTTTGTCACTGCCTTGTGGAATTTCAACTCTTTGTCCGTTTTTTCCCACAAGGCTGAAATATGTGCCCTCGCTTTGAAATAAGTAAGCAAGGTTAGTTTGTATTTCATCCAACAATCTGTGCTACAAATTATGGCTACAGTATATGCAATTTCTTCCACTTTTTGAGTGACACAAAGATGCTTATCTAAATGGTGGAAATGCAACAGCTGTTAATCAGGCTCACTTTGACTTTACATAGTGCACCAAGAGATAGTTTCTCGTTTACGGCCACACCGGCCTGAGTACGCCTGATCTCGTCCGATCTCGGAAGCTAAGCAGGGTCGGGCCTGGTTAGTACTTGGATGGGAGACCGCCTGGGAATACCAGGTACTGTAAGCTTTTTGTCACTGCCTTGTGGAATTTCAACTCTTTGTCCGTTTTTTCCCACAAGGCTGAAATATGTGCCCTCGCTTTGAAATAAGTAAGCAAGGTTAGTTTGTATTTCATCCAACAATCTGTGCTACAAATTATGGCTACAGTATATGCAATTTCATCCACTTTTTGAGATTGCCTTTCGCTTGCGGCCACACCGGCCTGAGTACGCCTGA
The DNA here is from genome assembly GCF_013265735.2 of Oncorhynchus mykiss. Taxonomy (NCBI): domain Eukaryota; kingdom Metazoa; phylum Chordata; class Actinopteri; order Salmoniformes; family Salmonidae; genus Oncorhynchus; species Oncorhynchus mykiss. The sequence continues at coordinate 148,104 of NW_023493767.1, forward strand.
TCTCGTCCGATCTCGGAAGCTAAGCAGGGTCGGGCCTGGTTAGTACTTGGATGGGAGACCGCCTGGGAATACCAGGTGCTGTAAGCTTTTTGTCACTGCCTTGTGGAATTTCAACTCTTTGTCCGTTTTTTCCCACAAGGCTGAAATATGTGCCCTCGCTTTGAAATAAGTAAGCAAGGTTAGTTTGTATTTCATCCAACAATCTGTGCTACAAATTATGGCTACAGTATATGCAATTTCTTCCACTTTTTGAGTGACACAAAGATGCTTATCTAAATGGTGGAAATGCAACAGCTGTTAATCAGGCTCACTTTGACTTTACATAGTGCACCAAGAGATAGTTTCTCGCTTACGGCCACACCGGCCTGAGTACGCCTGATCTCGTCTGATCTCGGAAGCTAAGCAGGGTCGGGCCTGGTTAGTACTTGGATGGGAGACCGTCTGGGAATACCAGGTGCTGTAAGCTTTTTGTCACTGCCTTGTGGAATTTCAACTCTTTGTCCGTTTTTTCCCACAAGGCTGAAATATGTGCCCTCGCTTTGAAATAAGTAAGCAAGGTTAGTTTGTATTTCATCCAACAATCTGTGCTACAAATTATGGCTACAGTATATGCAATTTCTTCCACTTTTTGAGTGACACAAAGATGCTTATCTAAATGGTGGAAATGCAACAGCTGTTAATCAGGCTCACTTTGACTTTACATAGTGCACCAAGAGATAGTTTCTCACTTACGGCCACACCGGCCTGAGTACGCCTGATCTCGTCCGATCTCGGAAGCTAAGCAGGGTCGGGCCTGGTTAGTACTTGGATGGGAGACCGCCTGGGAATACCAGGTGCTGTAAGCTTTTTGTCACTGCCTTGTGGAATTTCAACTCTTTGTCCGTTTTTTCCCACAAGGCTGAAATATGTGCCCTCGCTTTGAAATAAGTAAGCAAGGTTAGTTTGTATTTCATCCAACAATCTGTGCTACAAATTATGGCTACAGTATATGCAATTTCATCCATTTTTTGAGATTGCCTTTCGCTTACGGCCACACCGGCCTGAGTACGCCTGATCTCGTCCGATCTCGGAAGCTAAGCAGGGTCGGGCCTGGTTAGTACTTGGATGGGAGACCGCCTGGGAATACCAGGTGCTGTAAGCTTTTTGTCACTGCCCAGTGGAATTTCAACTCTTTGTCCGTTTTTTCCCACAAGGCTTAAATATGTGCCCTCGCTTTGAAATAAGTAAGCAAGGTTAGTTTGTATTTCATCCAACAATCTGTGCTACAAATTATGGCTACAGTATATGCAATTTCTTCCACTTTTTGAGTGACACAAAGATGCTTATCTAAATGGTGGAAATGCAACAGCTGTTAATCAGGCTCACTTTGACTTTACATAGTGCACCAAGAGATAGTTTCTCGTTTACGGCCACACCGGCCTGAGTACGCCTGATCTCGTCCGATCTCGGAAGCTAAGCAGGGTCGGGCCTGGTTAGTACTTGAATGGGAGACCGCCTGGGAATACCAGGTGCTGTAAGCTTTTTGTCACTGCCTTGTGGAATTTCAACTCTTTGTCCGTTTTTTCCCACAAGGCTGAAATATGTGCCCTCGCTTTGAAATAAGTAAGCAAGGTTAGTTTGTATTTCATCCAACAATCTGTGCTACAAATTATGGCTACAGTATATGCAATTTCATCCACTTTTTGAGATTGCCTTTCGCTTGCGGCCACACCGGCCTGAGTACGCCTGATCTCGTCCGATCTTGGAAGCTAAGCAGGGTCGGGCCTGGTTAGTACTTGGATGGGAGACCGCCTGGGAATACCAGGTGCTGTAAGCTTTTTGTCACTGCCTTGTGGAATTTCAACTCTTTGTCCGTTTTTTCCCACAAGGCTGAAATATGTGCCCTCGCTTTGAAATAAGTAAGCAAGGTTAGTTTGTATTTCATCCAACAATCTGTGCTACAAATTATGGCTACAGTATATGCAATTTCTTCCACTTTTTGAGTGACACAAAGATGCTTATCTAAATGGTGGAAATGCAACAGCTGTTAATCAGGCTCACTTTGACTTTACATAGTGCACCAAGAGATAGTTTCTCGCTTACGGCCACACCGGCCTGAGTACGCCTGATCTCGTCCGATCTCGGAAGCTAAGCAGGGTCGGGCCTGGTTAGTACTTGAATGGGAGACCGCCTGGGAATACCAGGTGCTGTAAGCTTTTTGTCACTGCCTTGTGGAATTTCAACTCTTTGTCCGTTTTTTCCCACAAGGCTGAAATATGTGCCCTCGCTTTGAAATAAGTAAGCAAGGTTAGTTTGTATTTCATCCAACAATCTGTGCTACAAATTATGGCTACAGTATATGCAATTTCATCCACTTTTTGAGATTTTGCTTTTCGCTTGCGGCCACACCGGCCTGAGTACGCCTGATCTCGTCCGATCTCGGAAGCTAAGCAGGGTCGGGCCTGGTTAGTACTTGGATGGGAGACCGCCTGGGAATACCAGGTGCTGTAAGCTTTTTGTCACTGCCTTGTGGAATTTCAACTCTTTGTCCGTTTTTTCCCACAAGGCTGAAATATGTGCCCTCGCTTTGAAATAAGTAAGCAAGGTTAGTTTGTATTTCATCCAACAATCTGTGCTACAAATTATGGCTACAGTATATGCAATTTCATCCACTTTTTGAGATTGCCTTTCGCTTACGGCCACACCGGCCTGAGTACGCCTGATCTCGTCCGATCTCGGAAGCTAAGCAGGGTCGGGCCTGGTTAGTACTTGGATGGGAGACCGCCTGGGAATACCAGGTGCTGTAAGCTTTTTGTCACTGCCTTGTGGAATTTCAACTCTTTGTCCGTTTTTTCCCACAAGGCTGAAATATGTGCCCTCGCTTTGAAATAAGTAAGCAAGGTTAGTTTGTATTTCATCCAACAATCTGTGCTACAAATTATGGCTACAGTATATGCAATTTCTTCCACTTTTTGAGTGACACAAAGATGCTTATCTAAATGGTGGAAATGCAACAGCTGTTAATCAGGCTCACTTTGACTTTACATAGTGCACCAAGAGATAGTTTCTCGCTTACGGCCACACCGGCCTGAGTACGCCTGATCTCGTCCGATCTCGGAAGCTAAGCAGGGTCGGGCCTGGTTAGTACTTGGATGGGAGACCGCCTGGGAATACCAGGTGCTGTAAGCTTTTTGTCACTGCCTTGTGGAATTTCAACTCTTTGTCCGTTTTTTCCCACAAGGCTGAAATATGTGCCCTCGCTTTGAAATAAGTAAGCAAGGTTAGTTTGTATTTCATCCAACAATCTGTGCTACAAATTATGGCTACAGTATATGCAATTTCATCCATTTTTTGAGATTGCCTTTCGCTTACGGCCACACCGGCCTGAGTACGCCTGATCTCGTCCGATCTCGGAAGCTAAGCAGGGTCGGGCCTGGTTAGTACTTGGATGGGAGACCGCCTGGGAATACCAGGTGCTGTAAGCTTTTTGTCACTGCCTTGTGGAATTTCAACTCTTTGTCCGTTTTTTCCCACAAGGCTGAAATATGTGCCCTCGCTTTGAAATAAGTAAGCAAGGTTAGTTTGTATTTCATCCAACAATCTGTGCTACAAATTATGGCTACAGTATATGCAATTTCTTCCACTTTTTGAGTGACACAAAGATGCTTATCTAAATGGTGGAAATGCAACAGCTGTTAATCAGGCTCACTTTGACTTTACATAGTGCACCAAGAGATAGTTTCTCGTTTACGGCCACACCGGCCTGAGTACGCCTGATCTCGTCCGATCTCGGAAGCTAAGCAGGGTCGGGCCTGGTTAGTACTTGAATGGGAGACCGCCTGGGAATACCAGGTGCTGTAAGCTTTTTGTCACTGCCTTGTGGAATTTCAACTCTTTGTCCGTTTTTTCCCACAAGGCTGAAATATGTGCCCTCGCTTTGAAATAAGTAAGCAAGGTTAGTTTGTATTTCATCCAACAATCTGTGCTACAAATTATGGCTACAGTATATGCAATTTCATCCATTTTTTGAGATTGCCTTTCGCTTACGGCCACACCGGCCTGAGTACGCCTGAGCTCGTCCGATCTCGGAAGCTAAGCAGGGTCGGGCCTGGTTAGTACTTGGATGGGAGACCGCCTGGGAATACCAGGTGCTGTAAGCTTTTTGTCACTGCCCAGTGGAATTTCAACTCTTTGTCCGTTTTTTCCCACAAGGCTTAAATATGTGCCCTCGCTTTGAAATAAGTAAGCAAGGTTAGTTTGTATTTCATCCAACAATCTGTGCTACAAATTATGGCTACAGTATATGCAATTTCTTCCACTTTTTGAGTGACACAAAGATGCTTATCTAAATGGTGGAAATGCAACAGCTGTTAATCAGGCTCACTTTGACTTTACATAGTGCACCAAGAGATAGTTTCTCGTTTACGGCCACACCGGCCTGAGTACGCCTGATCTCGTCCGATCTCGGAAGCTAAGCAGGGTCGGGCCTGGTTAGTACTTGAATGGGAGACCGCCTGGGAATACCAGGTGCTGTAAGCTTTTTGTCACTGCCTTGTGGAATTTCAACTCTTTGTCCGTTTTTTCCCACAAGGCTGAAATATGTGCCCTCGCTTTGAAATAAGTAAGCAAGGTTAGTTTGTATTTCATCCAACAATCTGTGCTACAAATTATGGCTACAGTATATGCAATTTCTTCCACTTTTTGAGTGACACAAAGATGCTTATCTAAATGGTGGAAATGCAACAGCTGTTAATCAGGCTCACTTTGACTTTACATAGTGCACCAAGAGATAGTTTCTCGCTTACGGCCACACCGGCCTGAGTACGCCTGATCTCGTCCGATCTCGGAAGCTAAGCAGGGTCGGGCCTGGTTAGTACTTGGATGGGAGACCGCCTGGGAATACCAGGTGCTGTAAGCTTTTTGTCACTGCCTTGTGGAATTTCAACTCTTTGTCCGTTTTTTCCCACAAGGCTGAAATATGTGCCCTCGCTTTGAAATAAGTAAGCAAGGTTAGTTTGTATTTCATCCAACAATCTGTGCTACAAATTATGGCTACAGTATATGCAATTTCATCCATTTTTTGAGATTGCCTTTCGCTTACGGCCACACCGGCCTGAGTACGCCTGATCTCGTCCGATCTCGGAAGCTAAGCAGGGTCGGGCCTGGTTAGTACTTGGATGGGAGACCGCCTGGGAATACCAGGTGCTGTAAGCTTTTTGTCACTGCCTTGTGGAATTTCAACTCTTTGTCCGTTTTTTCCCACAAGGCTGAAATATGTGCCCTCGCTTTGAAATAAGTAAGCAAGGTTAGTTTGTATTTCATCCAACAATCTGTGCTACAAATTATGGCTACAGTATATGCAATTTCTTCCACTTTTTGAGTGACACAAAGATGCTTATCTAAATGGTGGAAATGCAACAGCTGTTAATCAGGCTCACTTTGACTTTACATAGTGCACCAAGAGATAGTTTCTCGTTTACGGCCACACCGGCCTGAGTACGCCTGATCTCGTCCGATCTCGGAAGCTAAGCAGGGTCGGGCCTGGTTAGTACTTGAATGGGAGACCGCCTGGGAATACCAGGTGCTGTAAGCTTTTTGTCACTGCCTTGTGGAATTTCAACTCTTTGTCCGTTTTTTCCCACAAGGCTGAAATATGTGCCCTCGCTTTGAAATAAGTAAGCAAGGTTAGTTTGTATTTCATCCAACAATCTGTGCTACAAATTATGGCTACAGTATATGCAATTTCATCCATTTTTTGAGATTGCCTTTCGCTTACGGCCACACCGGCCTGAGTACGCCTGATCTCGTCCGATCTCGGAAGCTAAGCAGGGTCGGGCCTGGTTAGTACTTGGATGGGAGACCGCCTGGGAATACCAGGTGCTGTAAGCTTTTTGTCACTGCCCAGTGGAATTTCAACTCTTTGTCCGTTTTTTCCCACAAGGCTTAAATATGTGCCCTCGCTTTGAAATAAGTAAGCAAGGTTAGTTTGTATTTCATCCAACAATCTGTGCTACAAATTATGGCTACAGTATATGCAATTTCTTCCACTTTTTGAGTGACACAAAGATGCTTATCTAAATGGTGGAAATGCAACAGCTGTTAATCAGGCTCACTTTGACTTTACATAGTGCACCAAGAGATAGTTTCTCGTTTACGGCCACACCGGCCTGAGTACGCCTGATCTCGTCCGATCTCGGAAGCTAAGCAGGGTCGGGCCTGGTTAGTACTTGAATGGGAGACCGCCTGGGAATACCAGGTGCTGTAAGCTTTTTGTCACTGCCTTGTGGAATTTCAACTCTTTGTCCGTTTTTTCCCACAAGGCTGAAATATGTGCCCTCGCTTTGAAATAAGTAAGCAAGGTTAGTTTGTATTTCATCCAACAATCTGTGCTACAAATTATGGCTACAGTATATGCAATTTCATCCACTTTTTGAGATTGCCTTTCGCTTGCGGCCACACCGGCCTGAGTACGCCTGATCTCGTCCGATCTTGGAAGCTAAGCAGGGTCGGGCCTGGTTAGTACTTGGATGGGAGACCGCCTGGGAATACCAGGTGCTGTAAGCTTTTTGTCACTGCCTTGTGGAATTTCAACTCTTTGTCCGTTTTTTCCCACAAGGCTGAAATATGTGCCCTCGCTTTGAAATAAGTAAGCAAGGTTAGTTTGTATTTCATCCAACAATCTGTGCTACAAATTATGGCTACAGTATATGCAATTTCTTCCACTTTTTGAGTGACACAAAGATGCTTATCTAAATGGTGGAAATGCAACAGCTGTTAATCAGGCTCACTTTGACTTTACATAGTGCACCAAGAGATAGTTTCTCGCTTACGGCCACACCGGCCTGAGTACGCCTGATCTCGTCCGATCTCGGAAGCTAAGCAGGGTCGGGCCTGGTTAGTACTTGAATGGGAGACCGCCTGGGAATACCAGGTGCTGTAAGCTTTTTGTCACTGCCTTGTGGAATTTCAACTCTTTGTCCGTTTTTTCCCACAAGGCTGAAATATGTGCCCTCGCTTTGAAATAAGTAAGCAAGGTTAGTTTGTATTTCATCCAACAATCTGTGCTACAAATTATGGCTACAGTATATGCAATTTCATCCACTTTTTGAGATTTTGCTTTTCGCTTGCGGCCACACCGGCCTGAGTACGCCTGATCTCGTCCGATCTCGGAAGCTAAGCAGGGTCGGGCCTGGTTAGTACTTGGATGGGAGACCGCCTGGGAATACCAGGTGCTGTAAGCTTTTTGTCACTGCCTTGTGGAATTTCAACTCTTTGTCCGTTTTTTCCCACAAGGCTGAAATATGTGCCCTCGCTTTGAAATAAGTAAGCAAGGTTAGTTTGTATTTCATCCAACAATCTGTGCTACAAATTATGGCTACAGTATATGCAATTTCATCCATTTTTTGAGATTGCCTTTCGCTTACGGCCACACCGGCCTGAGTACGCCTGATCTCGTCCGATCTCGGAAGCTAAGCAGGGTCGGGCCTGGTTAGTACTTGGATGGGAGACCGCCTGGGAATACCAGGTGCTGTAAGCTTTTTGTCACTGCCCAGTGGAATTTCAACTCTTTGTCCGTTTTTTCCCACAAGGCTTAAATATGTGCCCTCGCTTTGAAATAAGTAAGCAAGGTTAGTTTGTATTTCATCCAACAATCTGTGCTACAAATTATGGCTACAGTATATGCAATTTCTTCCACTTTTTGAGTGACACAAAGATGCTTATCTAAATGGTGGAAATGCAACAGCTGTTAATCAGGCTCACTTTGACTTTACATAGTGCACCAAGAGATAGTTTCTCGTTTACGGCCACACCGGCCTGAGTACGCCTGATCTCGTCCGATCTCGGAAGCTAAGCAGGGTCGGGCCTGGTTAGTACTTGAATGGGAGACCGCCTGGGAATACCAGGTGCTGTAAGCTTTTTGTCACTGCCTTGTGGAATTTCAACTCTTTGTCCGTTTTTTCCCACAAGGCTGAAATATGTGCCCTCGCTTTGAAATAAGTAAGCAAGGTTAGTTTGTATTTCATCCAACAATCTGTGCTACAAATTATGGCTACAGTATATGCAATTTCATCCACTTTTTGAGATTGCCTTTCGCTTGCGGCCACACCGGCCTGAGTACGCCTGATCTCGTCCGATCTTGGAAGCTAAGCAGGGTCGGGCCTGGTTAGTACTTGGATGGGAGACCGCCTGGGAATACCAGGTGCTGTAAGCTTTTTGTCACTGCCTTGTGGAATTTCAACTCTTTGTCCGTTTTTTCCCACAAGGCTGAAATATGTGCCCTCGCTTTGAAATAAGTAAGCAAGGTTAGTTTGTATTTCATCCAACAATCTGTGCTACAAATTATGGCTACAGTATATGCAATTTCTTCCACTTTTTGAGTGACACAAAGATGCTTATCTAAATGGTGGAAATGCAACAGCTGTTAATCAGGCTCACTTTGACTTTACATAGTGCACCAAGAGATAGTTTCTCGTTTACGGCCACACCGGCCTGAGTACGCCTGATCTCGTCCGATCTCGGAAGCTAAGCAGGGTCGGGCCTGGTTAGTACTTGAATGGGAGACCGCCTGGGAATACCAGGTGCTGTAAGCTTTTTGTCACTGCCTTGTGGAATTTCAACTCTTTGTCCGTTTTTTCCCACAAGGCTGAAATATGTGCCCTCGCTTTGAAATAAGTAAGCAAGGTTAGTTTGTATTTCATCCAACAATCTGTGCTACAAATTATGGCTACAGTATATGCAATTTCATCCATTTTTTGAGATTGCCTTTCGCTTACGGCCACACCGGCCTGAGTACGCCTGATCTCGTCCGATCTCGGAAGCTAAGCAGGGTCGGGCCTGGTTAGTACTTGGATGGGAGACCGCCTGGGAATACCAGGTGCTGTAAGCTTTTTGTCACTGCCCAGTGGAATTTCAACTCTTTGTCCGTTTTTTCCCACAAGGCTTAAATATGTGCCCTCGCTTTGAAATAAGTAAGCAAGGTTAGTTTGTATTTCATCCAACAATCTGTGCTACAAATTATGGCTACAGTATATGCAATTTCTTCCACTTTTTGAGTGACACAAAGATGCTTATCTAAATGGTGGAAATGCAACAGCTGTTAATCAGGCTCACTTTGACTTTACATAGTGCACCAAGAGATAGTTTCTCGTTTACGGCCACACCGGCCTGAGTACGCCTGATCTCGTCCGATCTCGGAAGCTAAGCAGGGTCGGGCCTGGTTAGTACTTGAATGGGAGACCGCCTGGGAATACCAGGTGCTGTAAGCTTTTTGTCACTGCCTTGTGGAATTTCAACTCTTTGTCCGTTTTTTCCCACAAGGCTGAAATATGTGCCCTCGCTTTGAAATAAGTAAGCAAGGTTAGTTTGTATTTCATCCAACAATCTGTGCTACAAATTATGGCTACAGTATATGCAATTTCATCCACTTTTTGAGATTGCCTTTCGCTTGCGGCCACACTGGCCTGAGTACGCCTGATCTCGTCCGATCTTGGAAGCTAAGCAGGGTCGGGCCTGGTTAGTACTTGGATGGGAGACCGCCTGGGAATACCAGGTGCTGTAAGCTTTTTGTCACTGCCTTGTGGAATTTCAACTCTTTGTCCGTTTTTTCCCACAAGGCTGAAATATGTGCCCTCGCTTTGAAATAAGTAAGCAAGGTTAGTTTGTATTTCATCCAACAATCTGTGCTACAAATTATGGCTACAGTATATGCAATTTCTTCCACTTTTTGAGTGACACAAAGATGCTTATCTAAATGGTGGAAATGCAACAGCTGTTAATCAGGCTCACTTTGACTTTACATAGTGCACCAAGAGATAGTTTCTCGCTTACGGCCACACCGGCCTGAGTACGCCTGATCTCGTCCGATCTCGGAAGCTAAGCAGGGTCGGGCCTGGTTAGTACTTGAATGGGAGACCGCCTGGGAATACCAGGTGCTGTAAGCTTTTTGTCACTGCCTTGTGGAATTTCAACTCTTTGTCCGTTTTTTCCCACAAGGCTGAAATATGTGCCCTCGCTTTGAAATAAGTAAGCAAGGTTAGTTTGTATTTCATCCAACAATCTGTGCTACAAATTATGGCTACAGTATATGCAATTTCATCCACTTTTTGAGATTGCCTTTCGCTTGCGGCCACACCGGCCTGAGTACGCCTGATCTCGTCCGATCTCGGAAGCTAAGCAGGGTCGGGCCTGGTTAGTACTTGAATGGGAGACCGCCTGGGAATACCAGGTGCTGTAAGCTTTTTGTCACTGCCTTGTGGAATTTCAACTCTTTGTCCGTTTTTTCCCACAAGGCTGAAATATGTGCCCTCGCTTTGAAATAAGTAAGCAAGGTTAGTTTGTATTTCATCCAACAATCTGTGCTACAAATTATGGCTACAGTATATGCAATTTCATCCATTTTTTGAGATTGCCTTTCGCTTACGGCCACACCGGCCTGAGTACGCCTGATCTCGTCCGATCTCGGAAGCTAAGCAGGGTCGGGCCTGGTTAGTACTTGGATGGGAGACCGCCTGGGAATACCAGGTGCTGTAAGCTTTTTGTCACTGCCCAGTGGAATTTCAACTCTTTGTCCGTTTTTTCCCACAAGGCTTAAATATGTGCCCTCGCTTTGAAATAAGTAAGCAAGGTTAGTTTGTATTTCATCCAACAATCTGTGCTACAAATTATGGCTACAGTATATGCAATTTCTTCCACTTTTTGAGTGACACAAAGATGCTTATCTAAATGGTGGAAATGCAACAGCTGTTAATCAGGCTCACTTTGACTTTACATAGTGCACCAAGAGATAGTTTCTCGTTTACGGCCACACCGGCCTGAGTACGCCTGATCTCGTCCGATCTCGGAAGCTAAGCAGGGTCGGGCCTGGTTAGTACTTGAATGGGAGACCGCCTGGGAATACCAGGTGCTGTAAGCTTTTTGTCACTGCCTTGTGGAATTTCAACTCTTTGTCCGTTTTTTCCCACAAGGCTGAAATATGTGCCCTCGCTTTGAAATAAGTAAGCAAGGTTAGTTTGTATTTCATCCAACAATCTGTGCTACAAATTATGGCTACAGTATATGCAATTTCATCCACTTTTTGAGATTGCCTTTCGCTTGCGGCCACACCGGCCTGAGTACGCCTGATCTCGTCCGATCTTGGAAGCTAAGCAGGGTCGGGCCTGGTTAGTACTTGGATGGGAGACCGCCTGGGAATACCAGGTGCTGTAAGCTTTTTGTCACTGCCTTGTGGAATTTCAACTCTTTGTCCGTTTTTTCCCACAAGGCTGAAATATGTGCCCTCGCTTTGAAATAAGTAAGCAAGGTTAGTTTGTATTTCATCCAACAATCTGTGCTACAAATTATGGCTACAGTATATGCAATTTCTTCCACTTTTTGAGTGACACAAAGATGCTTATCTAAATGGTGGAAATGCAACAGCTGTTAATCAGGCTCACTTTGACTTTACATAGTGCACCAAGAGATAGTTTCTCGTTTACGGCCACACCGGCCTGAGTACGCCTGATCTCGTCCGATCTCGGAAGCTAAGCAGGGTCGGGCCTGGTTAGTACTTGAATGGGAGACCGCCTGGGAATACCAGGTGCTGTAAGCTTTTTGTCACTGCCTTGTGGAATTTCAACTCTTTGTCCGTTTTTTCCCACAAGGCTGAAATATGTGCCCTCGCTTTGAAATAAGTAAGCAAGGTTAGTTTGTATTTCATCCAACAATCTGTGCTACAAATTATGGCTACAGTATATGCAATTTCATCCATTTTTTGAGATTGCCTTTCGCTTACGGCCACACCGGCCTGAGTACGCCTGATCTCGTCCGATCTCGGAAGCTAAGCAGGGTCGGGCCTGGTTAGTACTTGGATGGGAGACCGCCTGGGAATACCAGGTGCTGTAAGCTTTTTGTCACTGCCCAGTGGAATTTCAACTCTTTGTCCGTTTTTTCCCACAAGGCTTAAATATGTGCCCTCGCTTTGAAATAAGTAAGCAAGGTTAGTTTGTATTTCATCCAACAATCTGTGCTACAAATTATGGCTACAGTATATGCAATTTCTTCCACTTTTTGAGTGACACAAAGATGCTTATCTAAATGGTGGAAATGCAACAGCTGTTAATCAGGCTCACTTTGACTTTACATAGTGCACCAAGAGATAGTTTCTCGTTTACGGCCACACCGGCCTGAGTACGCCTGATCTCGTCCGATCTCGGAAGCTAAGCAGGGTCGGGCCTGGTTAGTACTTGAATGGGAGACCGCCTGGGAATACCAGGTGCTGTAAGCTTTTTGTCACTGCCTTGTGGAATTTCAACTCTTTGTCCGTTTTTTCCCACAAGGCTGAAATATGTGCCCTCGCTTTGAAATAAGTAAGCAAGGTTAGTTTGTATTTCATCCAACAATCTGTGCTACAAATTATGGCTACAGTATATGCAATTTCATCCACTTTTTGAGATTGCCTTTCGCTTGCGGCCACACCGGCCTGAGTACGCCTGATCTCGTCCGATCTTGGAAGCTAAGCAGGGTCGGGCCTGGTTAGTACTTGGATGGGAGACCGCCTGGGAATACCAGGTGCTGTAAGCTTTTTGTCACTGCCTTGTGGAATTTCAACTCTTTGTCCGTTTTTTCCCACAAGGCTGAAATATGTGCCCTCGCTTTGAAATAAGTAAGCAAGGTTAGTTTGTATTTCATCCAACAATCTGTGCTACAAATTATGGCTACAGTATATGCAATTTCTTCCACTTTTTGAGTGACACAAAGATGCTTATCTAAATGGTGGAAATGCAACAGCTGTTAATCAGGCTCACTTTGACTTTACATAGTGCACCAAGAGATAGTTTCTCGTTTACGGCCACACCGGCCTGAGTACGCCTGATCTCGTCCGATCTCGGAAGCTAAGCAGGGTCGGGCCTGGTTAGTACTTGAATGGGAGACCGCCTGGGAATACCAGGTGCTGTAAGCTTTTTGTCACTGCCTTGTGGAATTTCAACTCTTTGTCCGTTTTTTCCCACAAGGCTGAAATATGTGCCCTCGCTTTGAAATAAGTAAGCAAGGTTAGTTTGTATTTCATCCAACAATCTGTGCTACAAATTATGGCTACAGTATATGCAATTTCATCCATTTTTTGAGATTGCCTTTCGCTTACGGCCACACCGGCCTGAGTACGCCTGATCTCGTCCGATCTCGGAAGCTAAGCAGGGTCGGGCCTGGTTAGTACTTGGATGGGAGACCGCCTGGGAATACCAGGTGCTGTAAGCTTTTTGTCACTGCCCAGTGGAATTTCAACTCTTTGTCCGTTTTTTCCCACAAGGCTTAAATATGTGCCCTCGCTTTGAAATAAGTAAGCAAGGTTAGTTTGTATTTCATCCAACAATCTGTGCTACAAATTATGGCTACAGTATATGCAATTTCTTCCACTTTTTGAGTGACACAAAGATGCTTATCTAAATGGTGGAAATGCAACAGCTGTTAATCAGGCTCACTTTGACTTTACATAGTGCACCAAGAGATAGTTTCTCGTTTACGGCCACACCGGCCTGAGTACGCCTGATCTCGTCCGATCTCGGAAGCTAAGCAGGGTCGGGCCTGGTTAGTACTTGAATGGGAGACCGCCTGGGAATACCAGGTGCTGTAAGCTTTTTGTCACTGCCTTGTGGAATTTCAACTCTTTGTCCGTTTTTTCCCACAAGGCTGAAATATGTGCCCTCGCTTTGAAATAAGTAAGCAAGGTTAGTTTGTATTTCATCCAACAATCTGTGCTACAAATTATGGCTACAGTATATGCAATTTCATCCACTTTTTGAGATTGCCTTTCGCTTGCGGCCACACCGGCCTGAGTACGCCTGATCTCGTCCGATCTTGGAAGCTAAGCAGGGTCGGGCCTGGTTAGTACTTGGATGGGAGACCGCCTGGGAATACCAGGTGCTGTAAGCTTTTTGTCACTGCCTTGTGGAATTTCAACTCTTTGTCCGTTTTTTCCCACAAGGCTGAAATATGTGCCATCGCTTTGAAATAAGTAAGCAAGGTTAGTTTGTATTTCATCCAACAATCTGTGCTACAAATTATGGCTACAGTATATGCAATTTCTTCCACTTTTTGAGTGACACAAAGATGCTTATCTAAATGGTGGAAATGCAACAGCTGTTAATCAGGCTCACTTTGACTTTACATAGTGCACCAAGAGATAGTTTCTCGCTTACGGCCACACCGGCCTGAGTACGCCTGATCTCGTCCGATCTCGGAAGCTAAGCAGGGTCGGGCCTGGTTAGTACTTGAATGGGAGACCGCCTGGGAATACCAGGTGCTGTAAGCTTTTTGTCACTGCCTTGTGGAATTTCAACTCTTTGTCCGTTTTTTCCCACAAGGCTGAAATATGTGCCCTCGCTTTGAAATAAGTAAGCAAGGTTAGTTTGTATTTCATCCAACAATCTGTGCTACAAATTATGGCTACAGTATATGCAATTTCATCCATTTTTTGAGATTGCCTTTCGCTTACGGCCACACCGGCCTGAGTACGCCTGATCTCGTCCGATCTCGGAAGCTAAGCAGGGTCGGGCCTGGTTAGTACTTGGATGGGAGACCGCCTGGGAATACCAGGTGCTGTAAGCTTTTTGTCACTGCCCAGTGGAATTTCAACTCTTTGTCCGTTTTTTCCCACAAGGCTTAAATATGTGCCCTCGCTTTGAAATAAGTAAGCAAGGTTAGTTTGTATTTCATCCAACAATCTGTGCTACAAATTATGGCTACAGTATATGCAATTTCTTCCACTTTTTGAGTGACACAAAGATGCTTATCTAAATGGTGGAAATGCAACAGCTGTTAATCAGGCTCACTTTGACTTTACATAGTGCACCAAGAGATAGTTTCTCGTTTACGGCCACACCGGCCTGAGTACGCCTGATCTCGTCCGATCTCGGAAGCTAAGCAGGGTCGGGCCTGGTTAGTACTTGAATGGGAGACCGCCTGGGAATACCAGGTGCTGTAAGCTTTTTGTCACTGCCTTGTGGAATTTCAACTCTTTGTCCGTTTTTTCCCACAAGGCTGAAATATGTGCCCTCGCTTTGAAATAAGTAAGCAAGGTTAGTTTGTATTTCATCCAACAATCTGTGCTACAAATTATGGCTACAGTATATGCAATTTCATCCACTTTTTGAGATTGCCTTTCGCTTGCGGCCACACCGGCCTGAGTACGCCTGATCTCGTCCGATCTTGGAAGCTAAGCAGGGTCGGGCCTGGTTAGTACTTGGATGGGAGACCGCCTGGGAATACCAGGTGCTGTAAGCTTTTTGTCACTGCCTTGTGGAATTTCAACTCTTTGTCCGTTTTTTCCCACAAGGCTGAAATATGTGCCCTCGCTTTGAAATAAGTAAGCAAGGTTAGTTTGTATTTCATCCAACAATCTGTGCTACAAATTATGGCTACAGTATATGCAATTTCTTCCACTTTTTGAGTGACACAAAGATGCTTATCTAAATGGTGGAAATGCAACAGCTGTTAATCAGGCTCACTTTGACTTTACATAGTGCACCAAGAGATAGTTTCTCGCTTACGGCCACACCGGCCTGAGTACGCCTGATCTCGTCCGATCTCGGAAGCTAAGCAGGGTCGGGCCTGGTTAGTACTTGAATGGGAGACCGCCTGGGAATACCAGGTGCTGTAAGCTTTTTGTCACTGCCTTGTGGAATTTCAACTCTTTGTCCGTTTTTTCCCACAAGGCTGAAATATGTGCCCTCGCTTTGAAATAAGTAAGCAAGGTTAGTTTGTATTTCATCCAACAATCTGTGCTACAAATTATGGCTACAGTATATGCAATTTCATCCACTTTTTGAGATTGCCTTTCGCTTGCGGCCACACCGGCCTGAGTACGCCTGATCTCGTCCGATCTTGGAAGCTAAGCAGGGTCGGGCCTGGTTAGTACTTGGATGGGAGACCGCCTGGGAATACCAGGTGCTGTAAGCTTTTTGTCACTGCCTTGTGGAATTTCAACTCTTTGTCCGTTTTTTCCCACAAGGCTGAAATATGTGCCCTCGCTTTGAAATAAGTAAGCAAGGTTAGTTTGTATTTCATCCAACAATCTGTGCTACAAATTATGGCTACAGTATATGCAATTTCATCCACTTTTTGAGATTGCCTTTCGCTTGCGGCCACACCGGCCTGAGTACGCCTGATCTCGTCCGATCTTGGAAGCTAAGCAGGGTCGGGCCTGGTTAGTACTTGGATGGGAGACCGCCTGGGAATACCAGGTGCTGTAAGCTTTTTGTCACTGCCTTGTGGAATTTCAACTCTTTGTCCGTTTTTTCCCACAAGGCTGAAATATGTGCCCTCGCTTTGAAATAAGTAAGCAAGGTTAGTTTGTATTTCATCCAACAATCTGTGCTACAAATTATGGCTACAGTATATGCAATTTCTTCCACTTTTTGAGTGACACAAAGATGCTTATCTAAATGGTGGAAATGCAACAGCTGTTAATCAGGCTCACTTTGACTTTACATAGTGCACCAAGAGATAGTTTCTCGCTTACGGCCACACCGGCCTGAGTACGCCTGATCTCGTCCGATCTCGGAAGCTAAGCAGGGTCGGGCCTGGTTAGTACTTGAATGGGAGACCGCCTGGGAATACCAGGTGCTGTAAGCTTTTTGTCACTGCCTTGTGGAATTTCAACTCTTTGTCCGTTTTTTCCCACAAGGCTGAAATATGTGCCCTCGCTTTGAAATAAGTAAGCAAGGTTAGTTTGTATTTCATCCAACAATCTGTGCTACAAATTATGGCTACAGTATATGCAATTTCATCCATTTTTTGAGATTGCCTTTCGCTTACGGCCACACCGGCCTGAGTACGCCTGATCTCGTCCGATCTCGGAAGCTAAGCAGGGTCGGGCCTGGTTAGTACTTGGATGGGAGACCGCCTGGGAATACCAGGTGCTGTAAGCTTTTTGTCACTGCCCAGTGGAATTTCAACTCTTTGTCCGTTTTTTCCCACAAGGCTTAAATATGTGCCCTCGCTTTGAAATAAGTAAGCAAGGTTAGTTTGTATTTCATCCAACAATCTGTGCTACAAATTATGGCTACAGTATATGCAATTTCTTCCACTTTTTGAGTGACACAAAGATGCTTATCTAAATGGTGGAAATGCAACAGCTGTTAATCAGGCTCACTTTGACTTTACATAGTGCACCAAGAGATAGTTTCTCGTTTACGGCCACACCGGCCTGAGTACGCCTGATCTCGTCCGATCTCGGAAGCTAAGCAGGGTCGGGCCTGGTTAGTACTTGAATGGGAGACCGCCTGGGAATACCAGGTGCTGTAAGCTTTTTGTCACTGCCTTGTGGAATTTCAACTCTTTGTCCGTTTTTTCCCACAAGGCTGAAATATGTGCCCTCGCTTTGAAATAAGTAAGCAAGGTTAGTTTGTATTTCATCCAACAATCTGTGCTACAAATTATGGCTACAGTATATGCAATTTCATCCATTTTTTGAGATTGCCTTTCGCTTACGGCCACACCGGCCTGAGTACGCCTGATCTCGTCCGATCTCGGAAGCTAAGCAGGGTCGGGCCTGGTTAGTACTTGGATGGGAGACCGCCTGGGAATACCAGGTGCTGTAAGCTTTTTGTCACTGCCCAGTGGAATTTCAACTCTTTGTCCGTTTTTTCCCACAAGGCTTAAATATGTGCCCTCGCTTTGAAATAAGTAAGCAAGGTTAGTTTGTATTTCATCCAACAATCTGTGCTACAAATTATGGCTACAGTATATGCAATTTCTTCCACTTTTTGAGTGACACAAAGATGCTTATCTAAATGGTGGAAATGCAACAGCTGTTAATCAGGCTCACTTTGACTTTACATAGTGCACCAAGAGATAGTTTCTCGTTTACGGCCACACCGGCCTGAGTACGCCTGATCTCGTCCGATCTCGGAAGCTAAGCAGGGTCGGGCCTGGTTAGTACTTGAATGGGAGACCGCCTGGGAATACCAGGTGCTGTAAGCTTTTTGTCACTGCCTTGTGGAATTTCAACTCTTTGTCCGTTTTTTCCCACAAGGCTGAAATATGTGCCCTCGCTTTGAAATAAGTAAGCAAGGTTAGTTTGTATTTCATCCAACAATCTGTGCTACAAATTATGGCTACAGTATATGCAATTTCATCCACTTTTTGAGATTGCCTTTCGCTTGCGGCCACACCGGCCTGAGTACGCCTGATCTCGTCCGATCTTGGAAGCTAAGCAGGGTCGGGCCTGGTTAGTACTTGGATGGGAGACCGCCTGGGAATACCAGGTGCTGTAAGCTTTTTGTCACTGCCTTGTGGAATTTCAACTCTTTGTCCGTTTTTTCCCACAAGGCTGAAATATGTGCCCTCGCTTTGAAATAAGTAAGCAAGGTTAGTTTGTATTTCATCCAACAATCTGTGCTACAAATTATGGCTACAGTATATGCAATTTCTTCCACTTTTTGAGTGACACAAAGATGCTTATCTAAATGGTGGAAATGCAACAGCTGTTAATCAGGCTCACTTTGACTTTACATAGTGCACCAAGAGATAGTTTCTCGCTTACGGCCACACCGGCCTGAGTACGCCTGATCTCGTCCGATCTCGGAAGCTAAGCAGGGTCGGGCCTGGTTAGTACTTGAATGGGAGACCGCCTGGGAATACCAGGTGCTGTAAGCTTTTTGTCACTGCCTTGTGGAATTTCAACTCTTTGTCCGTTTTTTCCCACAAGGCTGAAATATGTGCCCTCGCTTTGAAATAAGTAAGCAAGGTTAGTTTGTATTTCATCCAACAATCTGTGCTACAAATTATGGCTACAGTATATGCAATTTCATCCACTTTTTGAGATTGCCTTTCGCTTGCGGCCACACCGGCCTGAGTACTCCTGATCTCGTCCGATCTTGGAAGCTAAGCAGGGTCGGGCCTGGTTAGTACTTGGATGGGAGACCGCCTGGGAATACCAGGTGCTGTAAGCTTTTTGTCACTGCCTTGTGGAATTTCAACTCTTTGTCCGTTTTTTCCCACAAGGCTGAAATATGTGCCCTCGCTTTGAAATAAGTAAGCAAGGTTAGTTTGTATTTCATCCAACAATCTGTGCTACAAATTATGGCTACAGTATATGCAATTTCATCCACTTTTTGAGATTGCCTTTCGCTTGCGGCCACACCGGCCTGAGTACGCCTGATCTCGTCCGATCTTGGAAGCTAAGCAGGGTCGGGCCTGGTTAGTACTTGGATGGGAGACCGCCTGGGAATACCAGGTGCTGTAAGCTTTTTGTCACTGCCTTGTGGAATTTCAACTCTTTGTCCGTTTTTTCCCACAAGGCTGAAATATGTGCCCTCGCTTTGAAATAAGTAAGCAAGGTTAGTTTGTATTTCATCCAACAATCTGTGCTACAAATTATGGCTACAGTATATGCAATTTCATCCACTTTTTGAGATTGCCTTTCGCTTGCGGCCACACCG
>NW_023493767.1:172500-185860 GCF_013265735.2 Oncorhynchus mykiss
TTGGATGGGAGACCGCCTGGGAATACCAGGTGCTGTAAGCTTTTTGTCACTGCCCAGTGGAATTTCAACTCTTTGTCCGTTTTTTCCCACAAGGCTTAAATATGTGCCCTCGCTTTGAAATAAGTAAGCAAGGTTAGTTTGTATTTCATCCAACAATCTGTGCTACAAATTATGGCTACAGTATATGCAATTTCTTCCACTTTTTGAGTGACACAAAGATGCTTATCTAAATGGTGGAAATGCAACAGCTGTTAATCAGGCTCACTTTGACTTTACATAGTGCACCAAGAGATAGTTTCTCGTTTACGGCCACACCGGCCTGAGTACGCCTGATCTCGTCCGATCTCGGAAGCTAAGCAGGGTCGGGCCTGGTTAGTACTTGAATGGGAGACCGCCTGGGAATACCAGGTGCTGTAAGCTTTTTGTCACTGCCTTGTGGAATTTCAACTCTTTGTCCGTTTTTTCCCACAAGGCTGAAATATGTGCCCTCGCTTTGAAATAAGTAAGCAAGGTTAGTTTGTATTTCATCCAACAATCTGTGCTACAAATTATGGCTACAGTATATGCAATTTCATCCACTTTTTGAGATTGCCTTTCGCTTGCGGCCACACCGGCCTGAGTACGCCTGATCTCGTCCGATCTTGGAAGCTAAGCAGGGTCGGGCCTGGTTAGTACTTGGATGGGAGACCGCCTGGGAATACCAGGTGCTGTAAGCTTTTTGTCACTGCCTTGTGGAATTTCAACTCTTTGTCCGTTTTTTCCCACAAGGCTGAAATATGTGCCCTCGCTTTGAAATAAGTAAGCAAGGTTAGTTTGTATTTCATCCAACAATCTGTGCTACAAATTATGGCTACAGTATATGCAATTTCATCCATTTTTTGAGATTGCCTTTCGCTTACGGCCACACCGGCCTGAGTACGCCTGATCTCGTCCGATCTCGGAAGCTAAGCAGGGTCGGGCCTGGTTAGTACTTGGATGGGAGATCGCCTGGGAATACCAGGTGCTGTAAGCTTTTTGTCACTGCCTTGTGGAATTTCAACTCTTTGTCCGTTTTTTCCCACAAGGCTGAAATATGTGCCCTCGCTTTGAAATAAGTAAGCAAGGTTAGTTTGTATTTCATCCAACAATCTGTGCTACAAATTATGGCTACAGTATATGCAATTTCATCCACTTTTTGAGATTTTGCTTTTCGCTTGCGGCCACACCGGCCTGAGTACGCCTGATCTCGTCCGATCTCGGAAGCTAAGCAGGGTCGGGCCTGGTTAGTACTTGGATGGGAGACCGCCTGGGAATACCAGGTGCTGTAAGCTTTTTGTCACTGCCTTGTGGAATTTCAACTCTTTGTCCGTTTTTTCCCACAAGGCTGAAATATGTGCCCTCGCTTTGAAATAAGTAAGCAAGGTTAGTTTGTATTTCATCCAACAATCTGTGCTACAAATTATGGCTACAGTATATGCAATTTCATCCATTTTTTGAGCTTGCCTTTCGCTTACGGCCACACCGGCCTGAGTACGCCTGATCTCGTCCGATCTCGGAAGCTAAGCAGGGTCGGGCCTGGTTAGTACTTGGATGGGAGACCGCCTGGGAATACCAGGTGCTGTAAGCTTTTTGTCACTGCCCAGTGGAATTTCAACTCTTTGTCCGTTTTTTCCCACAAGGCTTAAATATGTGCCCTCGCTTTGAAATAAGTAAGCAAGGTTAGTTTGTATTTCATCCAACAATCTGTGCTACAAATTATGGCTACAGTATATGCAATTTCTTCCACTTTTTGAGTGACACAAAGATGCTTATCTAAATGGTGGAAATGCAACAGCTGTTAATCAGGCTCACTTTGACTTTACATAGTGCACCAAGAGATAGTTTCTCGTTTACGGCCACACCGGCCTGAGTACGCCTGATCTCGTCTGATCTCGGAAGCTAAGCAGGGTCGGGCCTGGTTAGTACTTGAATGGGAGACCGCCTGGGAATACCAGGTGCTGTAAGCTTTTTGTCACTGCCTTGTGGAATTTCAACTCTTTGTCCGTTTTTTCCCACAAGGCTGAAATATGTGCCCTCGCTTTGAAATAAGTAAGCAAGGTTAGTTTGTATTTCATCCAACAATCTGTGCTACAAATTATGGCTACAGTATATGCAATTTCATCCACTTTTTGAGATTGCCTTTCGCTTGCGGCCACACCGGCCTGAGTACGCCTGATCTCGTCCGATCTTGGAAGCTAAGCAGGGTCGGGCCTGGTTAGTACTTGGATGGGAGACCGCCTGGGAATACCAGGTGCTGTAAGCTTTTTGTCACTGCCTTGTGGAATTTCAACTCTTTGTCCGTTTTTTCCCACAAGGCTGAAATATGTGCCCTCGCTTTGAAATAAGTAAGCAAGGTTAGTTTGTATTTCATCCAACAATCTGTGCTACAAATTATGGCTACAGTATATGCAATTTCTTCCACTTTTTGAGTGACACAAAGATGCTTATCTAAATGGTGGAAATGCAACAGCTGTTAATCAGGCTCACTTTGACTTTACATAGTGCACCAAGAGATAGTTTCTCGTTTACGGCCACACCGGCCTGAGTACGCCTGATCTCGTCCGATCTCGGAAGCTAAGCAGGGTCGGGCCTGGTTAGTACTTGAATGGGAGACCGCCTGGGAATACCAGGTGCTGTAAGCTTTTTGTCACTGCCTTGTGGAATTTCAACTCTTTGTCCGTTTTTTCCCACAAGGCTGAAATATGTGCCCTCGCTTTGAAATAAGTAAGCAAGGTTAGTTTGTATTTCATCCAACAATCTGTGCTACAAATTATGGCTACAGTATATGCAATTTCATCCATTTTTTGAGATTGCCTTTCGCTTACGGCCACACCGGCCTGAGTACGCCTGATCTCGTCCGATCTCGGAAGCTAAGCAGGGTCGGGCCTGGTTAGTACTTGGATGGGAGACCGCCTGGGAATACCAGGTGCTGTAAGCTTTTTGTCACTGCCTTGTGGAATTTCAACTCTTTGTCCGTTTTTTCCCACAAGGCTGAAATATGTGCCCTCGCTTTGAAATAAGTAAGCAAGGTTAGTTTGTATTTCATCCAACAATCTGTGCTACAAATTATGGCTACAGTATATGCAATTTCTTCCACTTTTTGAGTGACACAAAGATGCTTATCTAAATGGTGGAAATGCAACAGCTGTTAATCAGGCTCACTTTGACTTTACATAGTGCACCAAGAGATAGTTTCTCGCTTACGGCCACACCGGCCTGAGTACGCCTGATCTCGTCCGATCTCGGAAGCTAAGCAGGGTCGGGCCTGGTTAGTACTTGAATGGGAGACCGCCTGGGAATACCAGGTGCTGTAAGCTTTTTGTCACTGCCTTGTGGAATTTCAACTCTTTGTCCGTTTTTTCCCACAAGGCTGAAATATGTGCCCTCGCTTTGAAATAAGTAAGCAAGGTTAGTTTGTATTTCATCCAACAATCTGTGCTACAAATTATGGCTACAGTATATGCAATTTCATCCACTTTTTGAGATTGCCTTTCGCTTGCGGCCACACCGGCCTGAGTACGCCTGATCTCGTCCGATCTCGGAAGCTAAGCAGGGTCGGGCCTGGTTAGTACTTGAATGGGAGACCGCCTGGGAATACCAGGTGCTGTAAGCTTTTTGTCACTGCCTTGTGGAATTTCAACTCTTTGTCCGTTTTTTCCCACAAGGCTGAAATATGTGCCCTCGCTTTGAAATAAGTAAGCAAGGTTAGTTTGTATTTCATCCAACAATCTGTGCTACAAATTATGGCTACAGTATATGCAATTTCATCCATTTTTTGAGATTGCCTTTCGCTT
This sequence comes from Oncorhynchus mykiss, assembly GCF_013265735.2. Lineage (NCBI taxonomy): Eukaryota > Metazoa > Chordata > Actinopteri > Salmoniformes > Salmonidae > Oncorhynchus > Oncorhynchus mykiss. The sequence goes on from NW_023493767.1 coordinate 176,313, forward strand.
ACGGCCACACCGGCCTGAGTACGCCTGATCTCGTCCGATCTCGGAAGCTAAGCAGGGTCGGGCCTGGTTAGTACTTGGATGGGAGACCGCCTGGGAATACCAGGTGCTGTAAGCTTTTTGTCACTGCCCAGTGGAATTTCAACTCTTTGTCCGTTTTTTCCCACAAGGCTTAAATATGTGCCCTCGCTTTGAAATAAGTAAGCAAGGTTAGTTTGTATTTCATCCAACAATCTGTGCTACAAATTATGGCTACAGTATATGCAATTTCTTCCACTTTTTGAGTGACACAAAGATGCTTATCTAAATGGTGGAAATGCAACAGCTGTTAATCAGGCTCACTTTGACTTTACATAGTGCACCAAGAGATAGTTTCTCGTTTACGGCCACACCGGCCTGAGTACGCCTGATCTCGTCCGATCTCGGAAGCTAAGCAGGGTCGGGCCTGGTTAGTACTTGAATGGGAGACCGCCTGGGAATACCAGGTGCTGTAAGCTTTTTGTCACTGCCTTGTGGAATTTCAACTCTTTGTCCGTTTTTTCCCACAAGGCTGAAATATGTGCCCTCGCTTTGAAATAAGTAAGCAAGGTTAGTTTGTATTTCATCCAACAATCTGTGCTACAAATTATGGCTACAGTATATGCAATTTCATCCACTTTTTGAGATTGCCTTTCGCTTGCGGCCACACCGGCCTGAGTACGCCTGATCTCGTCCGATCTTGGAAGCTAAGCAGGGTCGGGCCTGGTTAGTACTTGGATGGGAGACCGCCTGGGAATACCAGGTGCTGTAAGCTTTTTGTCACTGCCTTGTGGAATTTCAACTCTTTGTCCGTTTTTTCCCACAAGGCTGAAATATGTGCCCTCGCTTTGAAATAAGTAAGCAAGGTTAGTTTGTATTTCATCCAACAATCTGTGCTACAAATTATGGCTACAGTATATGCAATTTCTTCCACTTTTTGAGTGACACAAAGATGCTTATCTAAATGGTGGAAATGCAACAGCTGTTAATCAGGCTCACTTTGACTTTACATAGTGCACCAAGAGATAGTTTCTCGTTTACGGCCACACCGGCCTGAGTACGCCTGATCTCGTCCGATCTCGGAAGCTAAGCAGGGTCGGGCCTGGTTAGTACTTGAATGGGAGACCGCCTGGGAATACCAGGTGCTGTAAGCTTTTTGTCACTGCCTTGTGGAATTTCAACTCTTTGTCCGTTTTTTCCCACAAGGCTGAAATATGTGCCCTCGCTTTGAAATAAGTAAGCAAGGTTAGTTTGTATTTCATCCAACAATCTGTGCTACAAATTATGGCTACAGTATATGCAATTTCATCCATTTTTTGAGATTGCCTTTCGCTTACGGCCACACCGGCCTGAGTACGCCTGATCTCGTCCGATCTCGGAAGCTAAGCAGGGTCGGGCCTGGTTAGTACTTGGATGGGAGACCGCCTGGGAATACCAGGTGCTGTAAGCTTTTTGTCACTGCCCAGTGGAATTTCAACTCTTTGTCCGTTTTTTCCCACAAGGCTTAAATATGTGCCCTCGCTTTGAAATAAGTAAGCAAGGTTAGTTTGTATTTCATCCAACAATCTGTGCTACAAATTATGGCTACAGTATATGCAATTTCTTCCACTTTTTGAGTGACACAAAGATGCTTATCTAAATGGTGGAAATGCAACAGCTGTTAATCAGGCTCACTTTGACTTTACATAGTGCACCAAGAGATAGTTTCTCGTTTACGGCCACACCGGCCTGAGTACGCCTGATCTCGTCCGATCTCGGAAGCTAAGCAGGGTCGGGCCTGGTTAGTACTTGAATGGGAGACCGCCTGGGAATACCAGGTGCTGTAAGCTTTTTGTCACTGCCTTGTGGAATTTCAACTCTTTGTCCGTTTTTTCCCACAAGGCTGAAATATGTGCCCTCGCTTTGAAATAAGTAAGCAAGGTTAGTTTGTATTTCATCCAACAATCTGTGCTACAAATTATGGCTACAGTATATGCAATTTCATCCACTTTTTGAGATTGCCTTTCGCTTGCGGCCACACCGGCCTGAGTACGCCTGATCTCGTCCGTTCTTGGAAGCTAAGCAGGGTCGGGCCTGGTTAGTACTTGGATGGGAGACCGCCTGGGAATACCAGGTGCTGTAAGCTTTTTGTCACTGCCTTGTGGAATTTCAACTCTTTGTCCGTTTTTTCCCACAAGGCTGAAATATGTGCCCTCGCTTTGAAATAAGTAAGCAAGGTTAGTTTGTATTTCATCCAACAATCTGTGCTACAAATTATGGCTACAGTATATGCAATTTCTTCCACTTTTTGAGTGACACAAAGATGCTTATCTAAATGGTGGAAATGCAACAGCTGTTAATCAGGCTCACTTTGACTTTACATAGTGCACCAAGAGATAGTTTCTCGTTTACGGCCACACCGGCCTGAGTACGCCTGATCTCGTCCGATCTCGGAAGCTAAGCAGGGTCGGGCCTGGTTAGTACTTGAATGGGAGACCGCCTGGGAATACCAGGTGCTGTAAGCTTTTTGTCACTGCCTTGTGGAATTTCAACTCTTTGTCCGTTTTTTCCCACAAGGCTGAAATATGTGCCCTCGCTTTGAAATAAGTAAGCAAGGTTAGTTTGTATTTCATCCAACAATCTGTGCTACAAATTATGGCTACAGTATATGCAATTTCATCCATTTTTTGAGATTGCCTTTCGCTTACGGCCACACCGGCCTGAGTACGCCTGATCTCGTCCGATCTCGGAAGCTAAGCAGGGTCGGGCCTGGTTAGTACTTGGATGGGAGACCGCCTGGGAATACCAGGTGCTGTAAGCTTTTTGTCACTGCCCAGTGGAATTTCAACTCTTTGTCCGTTTTTTCCCACAAGGCTTAAATATGTGCCCTCGCTTTGAAATAAGTAAGCAAGGTTAGTTTGTATTTCATCCAACAATCTGTGCTACAAATTATGGCTACAGTATATGCAATTTCTTCCACTTTTTGAGTGACACAAAGATGCTTATCTAAATGGTGGAAATGCAACAGCTGTTAATCAGGCTCACTTTGACTTTACATAGTGCACCAAGAGATAGTTTCTCGTTTACGGCCACACCGGCCTGAGTACGCCTGATCTCGTCCGATCTCGGAAGCTAAGCAGGGTCGGGCCTGGTTAGTACTTGAATGGGAGACCGCCTGGGAATACCAGGTGCTGTAAGCTTTTTGTCACTGCCTTGTGGAATTTCAACTCTTTGTCCGTTTTTTCCCACAAGGCTGAAATATGTGCCCTCGCTTTGAAATAAGTAAGCAAGGTTAGTTTGTATTTCATCCAACAATCTGTGCTACAAATTATGGCTACAGTATATGCAATTTCATCCACTTTTTGAGATTGCCTTTCGCTTGCGGCCACACCGGCCTGAGTACGCCTGATCTCGTCCGATCTTGGAAGCTAAGCAGGGTCGGGCCTGGTTAGTACTTGGATGGGAGACCGCCTGGGAATACCAGGTGCTGTAAGCTTTTTGTCACTGCCTTGTGGAATTTCAACTCTTTGTCCGTTTTTTCCCACAAGGCTGAAATATGTGCCCTCGCTTTGAAATAAGTAAGCAAGGTTAGTTTGTATTTCATCCAACAATCTGTGCTACAAATTATGGCTACAGTATATGCAATTTCTTCCACTTTTTGAGTGACACAAAGATGCTTATCTAAATGGTGGAAATGCAACAGCTGTTAATCAGGCTCACTTTGACTTTACATAGTGCACCAAGAGATAGTTTCTCGCTTACGGCCACACCGGCCTGAGTACGCCTGATCTCGTCCGATCTCGGAAGCTAAGCAGGGTCGGGCCTGGTTAGTACTTGAATGGGAGACCGCCTGGGAATACCAGGTGCTGTAAGCTTTTTGTCACTGCCTTGTGGAATTTCAACTCTTTGTCCGTTTTTTCCCACAAGGCTGAAATATGTGCCCTCGCTTTGAAATAAGTAAGCAAGGTTAGTTTGTATTTCATCCAACAATCTGTGCTACAAATTATGGCTACAGTATATGCAATTTCATCCATTTTTTGAGATTGCCTTTCGCTTACGGCCACACCGGCCTGAGTACGCCTGATCTCGTCCGATCTCGGAAGCTAAGCAGGGTCGGGCCTGGTTAGTACTTGGATGGGAGACCGCCTGGGAATACCAGGTGCTGTAAGCTTTTTGTCACTGCCCAGTGGAATTTCAACTCTTTGTCCGTTTTTTCCCACAAGGCTTAAATATGTGCCCTCGCTTTGAAATAAGTAAGCAAGGTTAGTTTGTATTTCATCCAACAATCTGTGCTACAAATTATGGCTACAGTATATGCAATTTCTTCCACTTTTTGAGTGACACAAAGATGCTTATCTAAATGGTGGAAATGCAACAGCTGTTAATCAGGCTCACTTTGACTTTACATAGTGCACCAAGAGATAGTTTCTCGTTTACGGCCACACCGGCCTGAGTACGCCTGATCTCGTCCGATCTCGGAAGCTAAGCAGGGTCGGGCCTGGTTAGTACTTGAATGGGAGACCGCCTGGGAATACCAGGTGCTGTAAGCTTTTTGTCACTGCCTTGTGGAATTTCAACTCTTTGTCCGTTTTTTCCCACAAGGCTGAAATATGTGCCCTCGCTTTGAAATAAGTAAGCAAGGTTAGTTTGTATTTCATCCAACAATCTGTGCTACAAATTATGGCTACAGTATATGCAATTTCATCCACTTTTTGAGATTGCCTTTCGCTTGCGGCCACACCGGCCTGAGTACGCCTGATCTCGTCCGATCTTGGAAGCTAAGCAGGGTCGGGCCTGGTTAGTACTTGGATGGGAGACCGCCTGGGAATACCAGGTGCTGTAAGCTTTTTGTCACTGCCTTGTGGAATTTCAACTCTTTGTCCGTTTTTTCCCACAAGGCTGAAATATGTGCCCTCGCTTTGAAATAAGTAAGCAAGGTTAGTTTGTATTTCATCCAACAATCTGTGCTACAAATTATGGCTACAGTATATGCAATTTCTTCCACTTTTTGAGTGACACAAAGATGCTTATCTAAATGGTGGAAATGCAACAGCTGTTAATCAGGCTCACTTTGACTTTACATAGTGCACCAAGAGATAGTTTCTCGCTTACGGCCACACCGGCCTGAGTACGCCTGATCTCGTCCGATCTCGGAAGCTAAGCAGGGTCGGGCCTGGTTAGTACTTGAATGGGAGACCGCCTGGGAATACCAGGTGCTGTAAGCTTTTTGTCACTGCCTTGTGGAATTTCAACTCTTTGTCCGTTTTTTCCCACAAGGCTGAAATATGTGCCCTCGCTTTGAAATAAGTAAGCAAGGTTAGTTTGTATTTCATCCAACAATCTGTGCTACAAATTATGGCTACAGTATATGCAATTTCATCCACTTTTTGAGATTGCCTTTCGCTTGCGGCCACACCGGCCTGAGTACGCCTGATCTCGTCCGATCTTGGAAGCTAAGCAGGGTCGGGCCTGGTTAGTACTTGGATGGGAGACCGCCTGGGAATACCAGGTGCTGTAAGCTTTTTGTCACTGCCTTGTGGAATTTCAACTCTTTGTCCGTTTTTTCCCACAAGGCTGAAATATGTGCCCTCGCTTTGAAATAAGTAAGCAAGGTTAGTTTGTATTTCATCCAACAATCTGTGCTACAAATTATGGCTACAGTATATGCAATTTCATCCACTTTTTGAGATTGCCTTTCGCTTGCGGCCACACCGGCCTGAGTACGCCTGATCTCGTCCGATCTTGGAAGCTAAGCAGGGTCGGGCCTGGTTAGTACTTGGATGGGAGACCGCCTGGGAATACCAGGTGCTGTAAGCTTTTTGTCACTGCCTTGTGGAATTTCAACTCTTTGTCCGTTTTTTCCCACAAGGCTGAAATATGTGCCCTCGCTTTGAAATAAGTAAGCAAGGTTAGTTTGTATTTCATCCAACAATCTGTGCTACAAATTATGGCTACAGTATATGCAATTTCTTCCACTTTTTGAGTGACACAAAGATGCTTATCTAAATGGTGGAAATGCAACAGCTGTTAATCAGGCTCACTTTGACTTTACATAGTGCACCAAGAGATAGTTTCTCGCTTACGGCCACACCGGCCTGAGTACGCCTGATCTCGTCCGATCTCGGAAGCTAAGCAGGGTCGGGCCTGGTTAGTACTTGAATGGGAGACCGCCTGGGAATACCAGGTGCTGTAAGCTTTTTGTCACTGCCTTGTGGAATTTCAACTCTTTGTCCGTTTTTTCCCACAAGGCTGAAATATGTGCCCTCGCTTTGAAATAAGTAAGCAAGGTTAGTTTGTATTTCATCCAACAATCTGTGCTACAAATTATGGCTACAGTATATGCAATTTCATCCATTTTTTGAGATTGCCTTTCGCTTACGGCCACACCGGCCTGAGTACGCCTGATCTCGTCCGATCTCGGAAGCTAAGCAGGGTCGGGCCTGGTTAGTACTTGGATGGGAGACCGCCTGGGAATACCAGGTGCTGTAAGCTTTTTGTCACTGCCCAGTGGAATTTCAACTCTTTGTCCGTTTTTTCCCACAAGGCTTAAATATGTGCCCTCGCTTTGAAATAAGTAAGCAAGGTTAGTTTGTATTTCATCCAACAATCTGTGCTACAAATTATGGCTACAGTATATGCAATTTCTTCCACTTTTTGAGTGACACAAAGATGCTTATCTAAATGGTGGAAATGCAACAGCTGTTAATCAGGCTCACTTTGACTTTACATAGTGCACCAAGAGATAGTTTCTCGTTTACGGCCACACCGGCCTGAGTACGCCTGATCTCGTCCGATCTCGGAAGCTAAGCAGGGTCGGGCCTGGTTAGTACTTGAATGGGAGACCGCCTGGGAATACCAGGTGCTGTAAGCTTTTTGTCACTGCCTTGTGGAATTTCAACTCTTTGTCCGTTTTTTCCCACAAGGCTGAAATATGTGCCCTCGCTTTGAAATAAGTAAGCAAGGTTAGTTTGTATTTCATCCAACAATCTGTGCTACAAATTATGGCTACAGTATATGCAATTTCATCCACTTTTTGAGATTGCCTTTCGCTTGCGGCCACACCGGCCTGAGTACGCCTGATCTCGTCCGATCTTGGAAGCTAAGCAGGGTCGGGCCTGGTTAGTACTTGGATGGGAGACCGCCTGGGAATACCAGGTGCTGTAAGCTTTTTGTCACTGCCTTGTGGAATTTCAACTCTTTGTCCGTTTTTTCCCACAAGGCTGAAATATGTGCCCTCGCTTTGAAATAAGTAAGCAAGGTTAGTTTGTATTTCATCCAACAATCTGTGCTACAAATTATGGCTACAGTATATGCAATTTCTTCCACTTTTTGAGTGACACAAAGATGCTTATCTAAATGGTGGAAATGCAACAGCTGTTAATCAGGCTCACTTTGACTTTACATAGTGCACCAAGAGATAGTTTCTCGCTTACGGCCACACCGGCCTGAGTACGCCTGATCTCGTCCGATCTCGGAAGCTAAGCAGGGTCGGGCCTGGTTAGTACTTGAATGGGAGACCGCCTGGGAATACCAGGTGCTGTAAGCTTTTTGTCACTGCCTTGTGGAATTTCAACTCTTTGTCCGTTTTTTCCCACAAGGCTGAAATATGTGCCCTCGCTTTGAAATAAGTAAGCAAGGTTAGTTTGTATTTCATCCAACAATCTGTGCTACAAATTATGGCTACAGTATATGCAATTTCATCCACTTTTTGAGATTGCCTTTCGCTTGCGGCCACACCGGCCTGAGTACGCCTGATCTCGTCCGATCTTGGAAGCTAAGCAGGGTCGGGCCTGGTTAGTACTTGGATGGGAGACCGCCTGGGAATACCAGGTGCTGTAAGCTTTTTGTCACTGCCTTGTGGAATTTCAACTCTTTGTCCGTTTTTTCCCACAAGGCTGAAATATGTGCCCTCGCTTTGAAATAAGTAAGCAAGGTTAGTTTGTATTTCATCCAACAATCTGTGCTACAAATTATGGCTACAGTATATGCAATTTCATCCACTTTTTGAGATTGCCTTTCGCTTGCGGCCACACCGGCCTGAGTACGCCTGATCTCGTCCGATCTTGGAAGCTAAGCAGGGTCGGGCCTGGTTAGTACTTGGATGGGAGACCGCCTGGGAATACCAGGTGCTGTAAGCTTTTTGTCACTGCCTTGTGGAATTTCAACTCTTTGTCCGTTTTTTCCCACAAGGCTGAAATATGTGCCCTCGCTTTGAAATAAGTAAGCAAGGTTAGTTTGTATTTCATCCAACAATCTGTGCTACAAATTATGGCTACAGTATATGCAATTTCTTCCACTTTTTGAGTGACACAAAGATGCTTATCTAAATGGTGGAAATGCAACAGCTGTTAATCAGGCTCACTTTGACTTTACATAGTGCACCAAGAGATAGTTTCTCGCTTACGGCCACACCGGCCTGAGTACGCCTGATCTCGTCCGATCTCGGAAGCTAAGCAGGGTCGGGCCTGGTTAGTACTTGAATGGGAGACCGCCTGGGAATACCAGGTGCTGTAAGCTTTTTGTCACTGCCTTGTGGAATTTCAACTCTTTGTCCGTTTTTTCCCACAAGGCTGAAATATGTGCCCTCGCTTTGAAATAAGTAAGCAAGGTTAGTTTGTATTTCATCCAACAATCTGTGCTACAAATTATGGCTACAGTATATGCAATTTCATCCACTTTTTGAGATTGCCTTTCGCTTGCGGCCACACCGGCCTGAGTACGCCTGATCTCGTCCGATCTTGGAAGCTAAGCAGGGTCGGGCCTGGTTAGTACTTGGATGGGAGACCGCCTGGGAATACCAGGTGCTGTAAGCTTTTTGTCACTGCCTTGTGGAATTTCAACTCTTTGTCCGTTTTTTCCCACAAGGCTGAAATATGTGCCCTCGCTTTGAAATAAGTAAGCAAGGTTAGTTTGTATTTCATCCAACAATCTGTGCTACAAATTATGGCTACAGTATATGCAATTTCTTCCACTTTTTGAGTGACACAAAGATGCTTATCTAAATGGTGGAAATGCAACAGCTGTTAATCAGGCTCACTTTGACTTTACATAGTGCACCAAGAGATAGTTTCTCGCTTACGGCCACACCGGCCTGAGTACGCCTGATCTCGTCCGATCTCGGAAGCTAAGCAGGGTCGGGCCTGGTTAGTACTTGGATGGGAGACCGCCTGGGAATACCAGGTGCTGTAAGCTTTTTGTCACTGCCTTGTGGAATTTCAACTCTTTGTCCGTTTTTTCCCACAAGGCTGAAATATGTGCCCTCGCTTTGAAATAAGTAAGCAAGGTTAGCTTGTATTTCATCCAACAATCTGTGCTACAAATTATGGCTACAGTATATGCAATTTCATCCACTTTTTGAGGGTGCCTTTCACTTACGGCCACACCGGCCTGAGTACGCCTGATCTCGTCCGATCTCGGAAGCTAAGCAGGGTCGGGCCTGGTTAGTACTTGGATGGGAGACCGCCTGGGAATACCAGGTGCTGTAAGCTTTTTGTCACTGCCTTGTGGAATTTCAACTCTTTGTCCGTTTTTTCCCACAAGGCTGATATATGTGC
>NW_023493768.1:0-15000 GCF_013265735.2 Oncorhynchus mykiss
TGCGCCATAAGCGGACATGAATAGATGGAACACCGCTAACCGCATAGAGACCGTGTTTTGGGTGACCAGGTGCACGTTTTTCAATCACCAGTTGCACATTTTCAATCACCAGTTGCACGGAGGATTAATAGCAATCTGCATCCATCGCGATTTCTTAAAGTGTCTATAAAGCACTCAGGACGGGCCCGACCGAGACAGGGCCTTAGTGGGGTGCTCCCATAGCGGGCAACAATGAGAGGGGTGCTTTAAATTCATTTTGAACCATATTTGAAATTTTGGGTTACCAGATGCACGTTTTCAATCACCAGTTGCACGGAGGATTAATAGCAATCTGCATCCATCGTGATTCTTAAAGTGTGTAAAAAGCACCCAAGGACGGCCCTGACAGAGAGAGGGCCGTAGTGGGGCACTCCCCTAGCGGGCTATATCATAGAATGACGGGTAAAAGTATTTAAACCCTTTATAATTTTTGGGTTACCAGATGCACGTTTTCAATCACCAGGTGCACGGAGGAAAATGAGCATTTGCATCCATAGTCATGTTTTAAACCGTCCATAAAGCACTCTTGGCCGGCCCGGCAGAGAGAGAAAGAGATGGTGAAAAAAAAAAAAAAATCATCATCAGACCTTCCATAAATAATTCGGGCCGGCCCCCATTGCTAAAGGTCCGTAGTAGGGTGCGCCATAAGCGGACATGAATAGATGGAACACCGCTACCGCATAGAGAACCGGTTTTGGGTGACCAGGTGCACGTTTTCAATCACCAGTTGCACATTTTCAATCACCAGTTGCACGGAGGATTAATAGCAATCTGCATCCATCGCGATTTCTTAAAGTGTCTATAAGCACTCAGGACGGGCCCGACCGAGACAGGGCCTTAGTGGGGTGCTCCCATAGCGGGCAACAATGAGAGGGGTGCCTTTAAATTCATTTTGAACCATATTTGAAATTTTGGGTTACCAGATGCACGTTTTCAATCACCAGTTGCACGGAGGATTAATAGCAATCTGCATCCATCGTGATTTCTTAAAGTGTGTAAAAAGCACCCAAGGACGGCCCTGACAGAGAGAGGGCCGTAGTGGGGCACTCCCCTAGCGGGCTATATCAATAGAATGACGGGTAAAAGTATTTAAAACCCTTTTATAATTTTTTGGGTTACCAGATGCACGTTTTCAATCACCAGGTGCACGGAGGAAAATGAGCATTTGCATCCATAGTCATGTTTTAAACCGTCCATAAAGCACTCTTGGCCGGCCCCGGCAGAGAGAGAAAGAGATGGTGAAAAAAAAAAAAATCATCATCAGACCTTCCATAAATAATTCGGGCCGGCCCCCATTGCTAAAGGTCCGTAGTAGGGTGCGCCATAAGCGGACATGAATAGATGGAACACCGCTAACCGCATAGAGAACCGTGTTTTGGGTGACCAGGTGCACGTTTTCAATCACCAGTTGCACATTTTCAATCACCAGTTGCACGGAGGATTAATAGCAATCTGCATCCATCGCGATTTCTTAAAGTGTCTATAAAGCACTCAGGACGGGCCCGACCGAGACAGGGCCTTAGTGGGGTGCTCCCATAGCGGGCAACAATGAGAGGGGTGCCTTTAAATTCATTTTGAACCATATTGAAATTTTGGGTTACCAGATGCACGTTTTCAATCACCAGTTGCACGGAGGATTAATAGCAATCTGCATCCATCGTGATTTCTTAAAGTGTGTAAAAAGCACCCAAGGACGGCCCTGACAGAGAGAGGGCCGTAGTGGGGCACTCCCCTAGCGGGCTATATCAATAGAATGACGGGTAAAAGTATTTAAAACCCTTTTATAATTTTTGGGTTACCAGATGCACGTTTTCAATCACCAGGTGCACGGAGGAAAATGAGCATTTGCATCCATAGTCATGTTTTAAACCGTCCATAAAGCACTCTTGGCCGGCCCCGGCAGAGAGAGAAAGAGATGGTGAAAAAAAAAAAAAAATCATCATCAGACCTTCCATAAATAATTCGGGCCGGCCCCCATTGCTAAAGGTCCGTAGTAGGGTGCGCCATAAGCGGACATGAATAGATGGAACACCGCTAACCGCATAGAGAACCGTGTTTTGGGTGACCAGGTGCACGTTTTCAATCACCAGTTGCACATTTTCAATCACCAGTTGCACGGAGGATTAATAGCAATCTGCATCCATCGCGATTTCTTAAAGTGTCTATAAAGCACTCAGGACGGGCCCGACCGAGACAGGGCCTTAGTGGGGTGCTCCCATAGCGGGCAACAATGAGAGGGGTGCCTTTAAATTCATTTTGAACCATATTTGAAATTTTGGGTTACCAGATGCACGTTTTCAATCACCAGTTGCACGGAGGATTAATAGCAATCTGCATCCATCGTGATTTCTTAAAGTGTGTAAAAAGCACCCAAGGACGGCCCTGACAGAGAGAGGGCCGTAGTGGGGCACTCCCCTAGCGGGCTATATCAATAGAATGACGGGTAAAAGTATTTAAAACCCTTTTATAATTTTTGGGTTACCAGATGCACGTTTTCAATCACCAGGTGCACGGAGGAAAATGAGCATTTGCATCCATAGTCATGTTTTAAACCGTCCATAAAGCACTCTTGGCCGGCCCCGGCAGAGAGAGAAAGAGATGGTGAAAAAAAAAAAAAAATCATCATCAGACCTTCCATAAATAATTCGGGCCGGCCCCCATTGCTAAAGGTCCGTAGTAGGGTGCGCCATAAGCGGACATGAATAGATGGAACACCGCTAACCGCATAGAGAACCGTGTTTTGGGTGACCAGGTGCACGTTTTCAATCACCAGTTGCACATTTTCAATCACCAGTTGCACGGAGGATTAATAGCAATCTGCATCCATCGCGATTTCTTAAAGTGTCTATAAAGCACTCAGGACGGGCCCGACCGAGACAGGGCCTTAGTGGGGTGCTCCCATAGCGGGCAACAATGAGAGGGGTGCCTTTAAATTCATTTTGAACCATATTTGAAATTTTGGGTTACCAGATGCACGTTTTCAATCACCAGTTGCACGGAGGATTAATAGCAATCTGCATCCATCGTGATTTCTTAAAGTGTGTAAAAAGCACCCAAGGACGGCCCTGACAGAGAGAGGGCCGTAGTGGGGCACTCCCCTAGCGGGCTATATCAATAGAATGACGGGTAAAAGTATTTAAAACCCTTTTATAATTTTTGGGTTACCAGATGCACGTTTTCAATCACCAGGTGCACGGAGGAAAATGAGCATTTGCATCCATAGTCATGTTTTAAACCGTCCATAAAGCACTCTTGGCCGGCCCCGGCAGAGAGAGAAAGAGATGGTGAAAAAAAAAAAAAAATCATCATCAGACCTTCCATAAATAATTCGGGCCGGCCCCCATTGCTAAAGGTCCGTAGTAGGGTGCGCCATAAGCGGACATGAATAGATGGAACACCGCTAACCGCATAGAGAACCGTGTTTTGGGTGACCAGGTGCACGTTTTCAATCACCAGTTGCACATTTTCAATCACCAGTTGCACGGAGGATTAATAGCAATCTGCATCCATCGCGATTTCTTAAAGTGTCTATAAAGCACTCAGGACGGGCCCGACCGAGACAGGGCCTTAGTGGGGTGCTCCCATAGCGGGCAACAATGAGAGGGGTGCCTTTAAATTCATTTTGAACCATATTTGAAATTTTGGGTTACCAGATGCACGTTTTCAATCACCAGTTGCACGGAGGATTAATAGCAATCTGCATCCATCGTGATTTCTTAAAGTGTGTAAAAAGCACCCAAGGACGGCCCTGACAGAGAGAGGGCCGTAGTGGGGCACTCCCCTAGCGGGCTATATCAATAGAATGACGGGTAAAAGTATTTAAAACCCTTTTATAATTTTTGGGTTACCAGATGCACGTTTTCAATCACCAGGTGCACGGAGGAAAATGAGCATTTGCATCCATAGTCATGTTTTAAACCGTCCATAAAGCACTCTTGGCCGGCCCCGGCAGAGAGAGAAAGAGATGGTGAAAAAAAAAAAAAAATCATCATCAGACCTTCCATAAATAATTCGGGCCGGCCCCCATTGCTAAAGGTCCGTAGTAGGGTGCGCCATAAGCGGACATGAATAGATGGAACACCGCTAACCGCATAGAGAACCGTGTTTTGGGTGACCAGGTGCACGTTTTCAATCACCAGTTGCACATTTTCAATCACCAGTTGCACGGAGGATTAATAGCAATCTGCATCCATCGCGATTTCTTAAAGTGTCTATAAAGCACTCAGGACGGGCCCGACCGAGACAGGGCCTTAGTGGGGTGCTCCCATAGCGGGCAACAATGAGAGGGGTGCCTTTAAATTCATTTTGAACCATATTTGAAATTTTGGGTTACCAGATGCACGTTTTCAATCACCAGTTGCACGGAGGATTAATAGCAATCTGCATCCATCGTGATTTCTTAAAGTGTGTAAAAAGCACCCAAGGACGGCCCTGACAGAGAGAGGGCCGTAGTGGGGCACTCCCCTAGCGGGCTATATCAATAGAATGACGGGTAAAAGTATTTAAAACCCTTTTATAATTTTTGGGTTACCAGATGCACGTTTTCAATCACCAGGTGCACGGAGGAAAATGAGCATTTGCATCCATAGTCATGTTTTAAACCGTCCATAAAGCACTCTTGGCCGGCCCCGGCAGAGAGAGAAAGAGATGGTGAAAAAAAAAAAAAAATCATCATCAGACCTTCCATAAATAATTCGGGCCGGCCCCCATTGCTAAAGGTCCGTAGTAGGGTGCGCCATAAGCGGACATGAATAGATGGAACACCGCTAACCGCATAGAGAACCGTGTTTTGGGTGACCAGGTGCACGTTTTCAATCACCAGTTGCACATTTTCAATCACCAGTTGCACGGAGGATTAATAGCAATCTGCATCCATCGCGATTTCTTAAAGTGTCTATAAAGCACTCAGGACGGGCCCGACCGAGACAGGGCCTTAGTGGGGTGCTCCCATAGCGGGCAACAATGAGAGGGGTGCCTTTAAATTCATTTTGAACCATATTTGAAATTTTGGGTTACCAGATGCACGTTTTCAATCACCAGTTGCACGGAGGATTAATAGCAATCTGCATCCATCGTGATTTCTTAAAGTGTGTAAAAAGCACCCAAGGACGGCCCTGACAGAGAGAGGGCCGTAGTGGGGCACTCCCCTAGCGGGCTATATCAATAGAATGACGGGTAAAAGTATTTAAAACCCTTTTATAATTTTTGGGTTACCAGATGCACGTTTTCAATCACCAGGTGCACGGAGGAAAATGAGCATTTGCATCCATAGTCATGTTTTAAACCGTCCATAAAGCACTCTTGGCCGGCCCCGGCAGAGAGAGAAAGAGATGGTGAAAAAAAAAAAAAAATCATCATCAGACCTTCCATAAATAATTCGGGCCGGCCCCCATTGCTAAAGGTCCGTAGTAGGGTGCGCCATAAGCGGACATGAATAGATGGAACACCGCTAACCGCATAGAGAACCGTGTTTTGGGTGACCAGGTGCACGTTTTCAATCACCAGTTGCACATTTTCAATCACCAGTTGCACGGAGGATTAATAGCAATCTGCATCCATCGCGATTTCTTAAAGTGTCTATAAAGCACTCAGGACGGGCCCGACCGAGACAGGGCCTTAGTGGGGTGCTCCCATAGCGGGCAACAATGAGAGGGGTGCCTTTAAATTCATTTTGAACCATATTTGAAATTTTGGGTTACCAGATGCACGTTTTCAATCACCAGTTGCACGGAGGATTAATAGCAATCTGCATCCATCGTGATTTCTTAAAGTGTGTAAAAAGCACCCAAGGACGGCCCTGACAGAGAGAGGGCCGTAGTGGGGCACTCCCCTAGCGGGCTATATCAATAGAATGACGGGTAAAAGTATTTAAAACCCTTTTATAATTTTTGGGTTACCAGATGCACGTTTTCAATCACCAGGTGCACGGAGGAAAATGAGCATTTGCATCCATAGTCATGTTTTAAACCGTCCATAAAGCACTCTTGGCCGGCCCCGGCAGAGAGAGAAAGAGATGGTGAAAAAAAAAAAAAAATCATCATCAGACCTTCCATAAATAATTCGGGCCGGCCCCCATTGCTAAAGGTCCGTAGTAGGGTGCGCCATAAGCGGACATGAATAGATGGAACACCGCTAACCGCATAGAGAACCGTGTTTTGGGTGACCAGGTGCACGTTTTCAATCACCAGTTGCACATTTTCAATCACCAGTTGCACGGAGGATTAATAGCAATCTGCATCCATCGCGATTTCTTAAAGTGTCTATAAAGCACTCAGGACGGGCCCGACCGAGACAGGGCCTTAGTGGGGTGCTCCCATAGCGGGCAACAATGAGAGGGGTGCCTTTAAATTCATTTTGAACCATATTTGAAATTTTGGGTTACCAGATGCACGTTTTCAATCACCAGTTGCACGGAGGATTAATAGCAATCTGCATCCATCGTGATTTCTTAAAGTGTGTAAAAAGCACCCAAGGACGGCCCTGACAGAGAGAGGGCCGTAGTGGGGCACTCCCCTAGCGGGCTATATCAATAGAATGACGGGTAAAAGTATTTAAAACCCTTTTATAATTTTTGGGTTACCAGATGCACGTTTTCAATCACCAGGTGCACGGAGGAAAATGAGCATTTGCATCCATAGTCATGTTTTAAACCGTCCATAAAGCACTCTTGGCCGGCCCCGGCAGAGAGAGAAAGAGATGGTGAAAAAAAAAAAAAAATCATCATCAGACCTTCCATAAATAATTCGGGCCGGCCCCCATTGCTAAAGGTCCGTAGTAGGGTGCGCCATAAGCGGACATGAATAGATGGAACACCGCTAACCGCATAGAGAACCGTGTTTTGGGTGACCAGGTGCACGTTTTCAATCACCAGTTGCACATTTTCAATCACCAGTTGCACGGAGGATTAATAGCAATCTGCATCCATCGCGATTTCTTAAAGTGTCTATAAAGCACTCAGGACGGGCCCGACCGAGACAGGGCCTTAGTGGGGTGCTCCCATAGCGGGCAACAATGAAGGGGTGCCTTTAAATTCATTTTGAACCATATTTGAAATTTTGGGTTACCAGATGCACGTTTTCAATCACCAGTTGCACGGAGGATTAATAGCAATCTGCATCCATCGTGATTTCTTAAAGTGTGTAAAAAGCACCCAAGGACGGCCCTGACAGAGAGAGGGCCGTAGTGGGGCACTCCCCTAGCGGGCTATATCAATAGAATGACGGGTAAAAGTATTTAAAACCCTTTTATAATTTTTGGGTTACCAGATGCACGTTTTCAATCACCAGGTGCACGGAGGAAAATGAGCATTTGCATCCATAGTCATGTTTTAAACCGTCCATAAAGCACTCTTGGCCGGCCCCGGCAGAGAGAGAAAGAGATGGTGAAAAAAAAAAAAAAATCATCATCAGACCTTCCATAAATAATTCGGGCCGGCCCCCATTGCTAAAGGTCCGTAGTAGGGTGCGCCATAAGCGGACATGAATAGATGGAACACCGCTAACCGCATAGAGAACCGTGTTTTGGGTGACCAGGTGCACGTTTTCAATCACCAGTTGCACATTTTCAATCACCAGTTGCACGGAGGATTAATAGCAATCTGCATCCATCGCGATTTCTTAAAGTGTCTATAAAGCACTCAGGACGGGCCCGACCGAGACAGGGCCTTAGTGGGGTGCTCCCATAGCGGGCAACAATGAGAGGGGTGCCTTTAAATTCATTTTGAACCATATTTGAAATTTTGGGTTACCAGATGCACGTTTTCAATCACCAGTTGCACGGAGGATTAATAGCAATCTGCATCCATCGTGATTTCTTAAAGTGTGTAAAAAGCACCCAAGGACGGCCCTGACAGAGAGAGGGCCGTAGTGGGGCACTCCCCTAGCGGGCTATATCAATAGAATGACGGGTAAAAGTATTTAAAACCCTTTTATAATTTTTGGGTTACCAGATGCACGTTTTCAATCACCAGGTGCACGGAGGAAAATGAGCATTTGCATCCATAGTCATGTTTTAAACCGTCCATAAAGCACTCTTGGCCGGCCCCGGCAGAGAGAGAAAGAGATGGTGAAAAAAAAAAAAAAATCATCATCAGACCTTCCATAAATAATTCGGGCCGGCCCCCATTGCTAAAGGTCCGTAGTAGGGTGCGCCATAAGCGGACATGAATAGATGGAACACCGCTAACCGCATAGAGAACCGTGTTTTGGGTGACCAGGTGCACGTTTTCAATCACCAGTTGCACATTTTCAATCACCAGTTGCACGGAGGATTAATAGCAATCTGCATCCATCGCGATTTCTTAAAGTGTCTATAAAGCACTCAGGACGGGCCCGACCGAGACAGGGCCTTAGTGGGGTGCTCCCATAGCGGGCAACAATGAGAGGGGTGCCTTTAAATTCATTTTGAACCATATTTGAAATTTTGGGTTACCAGATGCACGTTTTCAATCACCAGTTGCACGGAGGATTAATAGCAATCTGCATCCATCGTGATTTCTTAAAGTGTGTAAAAAGCACCCAAGGACGGCCCTGACAGAGAGAGGGCCGTAGTGGGGCACTCCCCTAGCGGGCTATATCAATAGAATGACGGGTAAAAGTATTTAAAACCCTTTTATAATTTTTGGGTTACCAGATGCACGTTTTCAATCACCAGGTGCACGGAGGAAAATGAGCATTTGCATCCATAGTCATGTTTTAAACCGTCCATAAAGCACTCTTGGCCGGCCCCGGCAGAGAGAGAAAGAGATGGTGAAAAAAAAAAAAAAATCATCATCAGACCTTCCATAAATAATTCGGGCCGGCCCCCATTGCTAAAGGTCCGTAGTAGGGTGCGCCATAAGCGGACATGAATAGATGGAACACCGCTAACCGCATAGAGAACCGTGTTTTGGGTGACCAGGTGCACGTTTTCAATCACCAGTTGCACATTTTCAATCACCAGTTGCACGGAGGATTAATAGCAATCTGCATCCATCGCGATTTCTTAAAGTGTCTATAAAGCACTCAGGACGGGCCCGACCGAGACAGGGCCTTAGTGGGGTGCTCCCATAGCGGGCAACAATGAGAGGGGTGCCTTTAAATTCATTTTGAACCATATTTGAAATTTTGGGTTACCAGATGCACGTTTTCAATCACCAGTTGCACGGAGGATTAATAGCAATCTGCATCCATCGTGATTTCTTAAAGTGTGTAAAAAGCACCCAAGGACGGCCCTGACAGAGAGAGGGCCGTAGTGGGGCACTCCCCTAGCGGGCTATATCAATAGAATGACGGGTAAAAGTATTTAAAACCCTTTTATAATTTTTGGGTTACCAGATGCACGTTTTCAATCACCAGGTGCACGGAGGAAAATGAGCATTTGCATCCATAGTCATGTTTTAAACCGTCCATAAAGCACTCTTGGCCGGCCCCGGCAGAGAGAGAAAGAGATGGTGAAAAAAAAAAAAAAATCATCATCAGACCTTCCATAAATAATTCGGGCCGGCCCCCATTGCTAAAGGTCCGTAGTAGGGTGCGCCATAAGCGGACATGAATAGATGGAACACCGCTAACCGCATAGAGAACCGTGTTTTGGGTGACCAGGTGCACGTTTTCAATCACCAGTTGCACATTTTCAATCACCAGTTGCACGGAGGATTAATAGCAATCTGCATCCATCGCGATTTCTTAAAGTGTCTATAAAGCACTCAGGACGGGCCCGACCGAGACAGGGCCTTAGTGGGGTGCTCCCATAGCGGGCAACAATGAGAGGGGTGCCTTTAAATTCATTTTGAACCATATTTGAAATTTTGGGTTACCAGATGCACGTTTTCAATCACCAGTTGCACGGAGGATTAATAGCAATCTGCATCCATCGTGATTTCTTAAAGTGTGTAAAAAGCACCCAAGGACGGCCCTGACAGAGAGAGGGCCGTAGTGGGGCACTCCCCTAGCGGGCTATATCAATAGAATGACGGGTAAAAGTATTTAAAACCCTTTTATAATTTTTGGGTTACCAGATGCACGTTTTCAATCACCAGGTGCACGGAGGAAAATGAGCATTTGCATCCATAGTCATGTTTTAAACCGTCCATAAAGCACTCTTGGCCGGCCCCGGCAGAGAGAGAAAGAGATGGTGAAAAAAAAAAAAAAATCATCATCAGACCTTCCATAAATAATTCGGGCCGGCCCCCATTGCTAAAGGTCCGTAGTAGGGTGCGCCATAAGCGGACATGAATAGATGGAACACCGCTAACCGCATAGAGAACCGTGTTTTGGGTGACCAGGTGCACGTTTTCAATCACCAGTTGCACATTTTCAATCACCAGTTGCACGGAGGATTAATAGCAATCTGCATCCATCGCGATTTCTTAAAGTGTCTATAAAGCACTCAGGACGGGCCCGACCGAGACAGGGCCTTAGTGGGGTGCTCCCATAGCGGGCAACAATGAGAGGGGTGCCTTTAAATTCATTTTGAACCATATTTGAAATTTTGGGTTACCAGATGCACGTTTTCAATCACCAGTTGCACGGAGGATTAATAGCAATCTGCATCCATCGTGATTTCTTAAAGTGTGTAAAAAGCACCCAAGGACGGCCCTGACAGAGAGAGGGCCGTAGTGGGGCACTCCCCTAGCGGGCTATATCAATAGAATGACGGGTAAAAGTATTTAAAACCCTTTTATAATTTTTGGGTTACCAGATGCACGTTTTCAATCACCAGGTGCACGGAGGAAAATGAGCATTTGCATCCATAGTCATGTTTTAAACCGTCCATAAAGCACTCTTGGCCGGCCCCGGCAGAGAGAGAAAGAGATGGTGAAAAAAAAAAAAAAATCATCATCAGACCTTCCATAAATAATTCGGGCCGGCCCCCATTGCTAAAGGTCCGTAGTAGGGTGCGCCATAAGCGGACATGAATAGATGGAACACCGCTAACCGCATAGAGAACCGTGTTTTGGGTGACCAGGTGCACGTTTTCAATCACCAGTTGCACATTTTCAATCACCAGTTGCACGGAGGATTAATAGCAATCTGCATCCATCGCGATTTCTTAAAGTGTCTATAAAGCACTCAGGACGGGCCCGACCGAGACAGGGCCTTAGTGGGGTGCTCCCATAGCGGGCAACAATGAGAGGGGTGCCTTTAAATTCATTTTGAACCATATTTGAAATTTTGGGTTACCAGATGCACGTTTTCAATCACCAGTTGCACGGAGGATTAATAGCAATCTGCATCCATCGTGATTTCTTAAAGTGTGTAAAAAGCACCCAAGGACGGCCCTGACAGAGAGAGGGCCGTAGTGGGGCACTCCCCTAGCGGGCTATATCAATAGAATGACGGGTAAAAGTATTTAAAACCCTTTTATAATTTTTGGGTTACCAGATGCACGTTTTCAATCACCAGGTGCACGGAGGAAAATGAGCATTTGCATCCATAGTCATGTTTTAAACCGTCCATAAAGCACTCTTGGCCGGCCCCGGCAGAGAGAGAAAGAGATGGTGAAAAAAAAAAAAAAATCATCATCAGACCTTCCATAAATAATTCGGGCCGGCCCCCATTGCTAAAGGTCCGTAGTAGGGTGCGCCATAAGCGGACATGAATAGATGGAACACCGCTAACCGCATAGAGAACCGTGTTTTGGGTGACCAGGTGCACGTTTTCAATCACCAGTTGCACATTTTCAATCACCAGTTGCACGGAGGATTAATAGCAATCTGCATCCATCGCGATTTCTTAAAGTGTCTATAAAGCACTCAGGACGGGCCCGACCGAGACAGGGCCTTAGTGGGGTGCTCCCATAGCGGGCAACAATGAGAGGGGTGCCTTTAAATTCATTTTGAACCATATTTGAAATTTTGGGTTACCAGATGCACGTTTTCAATCACCAGTTGCACGGAGGATTAATAGCAATCTGCATCCATCGTGATTTCTTAAAGTGTGTAAAAAGCACCCAAGGACGGCCCTGACAGAGAGAGGGCCGTAGTGGGGCACTCCCCTAGCGGGCTATATCAATAGAATGACGGGTAAAAGTATTTAAAACCCTTTTATAATTTTTGGGTTACCAGATGCACGTTTTCAATCACCAGGTGCACGGAGGAAAATGAGCATTTGCATCCATAGTCATGTTTTAAACCGTCCATAAAGCACTCTTGGCCGGCCCCGGCAGAGAGAGAAAGAGATGGTGAAAAAAAAAAAAATCATCATCAGACCTTCCATAAATAATTCGGGCCGGCCCCCATTGCTAAAGGTCCGTAGTAGGGTGCGCCATAAGCGGACATGAATAGATGGAACACCGCTAACCGCATAGAGAACCGTGTTTTGGGTGACCAGGTGCACGTTTTCATCACCAGTTGCACATTTTCAATCACCAGTTGCACGGAGGATTAATAGCAATCTGCATCCATCGCGATTTCTTAAAGTGTCTATAAAGCACTCAGGACGGGCCCGACCGAGACAGGGCCTTAGTGGGTGCTCCCATAGCGGGCAACAATGAGGGGGTGCCTTTAAATCATTTTGAACCATATTGAAATTTTGGGTTACCAGATGCACGTTTCAATCACCAGTTGCACGGAGGATTAATAGCAATCTGCATCCATCGTGATTTCTTAAAGTGTGTAAAAAGCACCCAAGGACGCCCTGACAGAGAGAGGGCGTAGTGGGGCACTCCCCTAGCGGGCTATATCAATAGAATGACGGTAAAAGTATTTAAAACCCTTTTTATAATTTTTGGGTTACCAGATGCACGTTTTCAATCACCAGGTGCACGGAGGAAAATTGAGCATTTGCATCCATAGTCATGTTTAAACCGTCCATAAAGCACTCTTGGCCGGGCCCCGGCAGAGAGAGAAAGAGATGGTTGAAAAAAAAAAAAATATCATCAGACCTTCCATAAATAATTCGGGCCGGCCCCCATTGCTAAGGTCCGTAGTAGGGTGCGCCATAAGCGGACATGAATAGATGGACCCCGCTAACCGCATAGAGAACCGTGTTTTGGGTGACCAGGTGCACGTTTTCAATCACCAGTTGCACATTTTCAATCACCAGTTGCACGGAGGATTAATAGCAATCTGCATCCATCGCGATTCTTAAAGTGTCTATAAAGCACTCAGGACGGGCCCGACCGAGACAGGGCCTTAGTGGGGTGCTCCCATAGCGGGCAACAATGAGAGGGGTGCCTTTAAATTCATTTTGAAACCATATTTGAAATTTTGGGTTACCAGATGCACGTTTTCAATCACCAGTTGCACGGAGGATTAATAGCAATCTGCATCCATCGTGATTTCTTAAAGTGTGTAAAAAGCACCCAAGGACGGCCCTGACAGAGAGAGGGCCGTAGTGGGGCACTCCCCTAGCGGGCTATATCAATAGAATGACGGGTAAAAGTATTTAAAAACCCTTTTATAATTTTTGGGTTACCAGATGCACGTTTTCAATCACCAGGTGCACGGAGGAAAATGAGCATTTGCATCCATAGTCATGTTTTAAACCGTCCATAAAGCACTCTTGGCCGGCCCCGGCAGAGAGAGAAAGAGATGGTGAAAAAAAAAAAAAATCATCATCAGACCTTCCATAAATAATTCGGGCCGGCCCCCATTGCTAAAGGTCCGTAGTAGGGTGCGCCATAAGCGGACATGAATAGATGGAACACCGCTAACCGCATAGAGAACCGTGTTTTGGGTGACCAGGTGCACGTTTTCAATCACCAGTTGCACATTTCAATCACCAGTTGCACGGAGGATTAATAGCAATCTGCATCCATCGCGATTTCTTAAAGTGTCTATAAGCACTCAGGACGGGCCCGACCGAGACAGGGCCTTAGTGGGGTGCTCCCATAGCGGGCAACAATGAGAGGGGTGCCTTTAAATTCATTTTGAACCATATTTGAAAATTTTGGGTTACCAGATGCACGTTTTCAATCACCAGTTGCACGGAGGATTAATAGCAATCTGCATCCATCGTGATTTCTTAAAGTGTGTAAAAGCACCCAAGGACGGCCCTGACAGAGAGAGGGCCGTAGTGGGGCACTCCCCTAGCGGGCTATATCAATAGAATGACGGGTAAAAGTATTTAAAACCCTTTTATAATTTTTGGGTTACCAGATGCACGTTTTCAATCACCAGGTGCACGGAGGAAAATGAGCATTTGCATCCATAGTCATGTTTTAAACCGTCCATAAAGCACTCTTGGCCGGCCCCGGCAGAGAGAGAAAGAGATGGTGAAAAAAAAAAAAAATCATCATCAGACCTTCCATAAATAATTCGGGCCGGCCCCCATTGCTAAAGGTCCGTAGTAGGGTGCGCCATAAGCGGACATGAATAGATGGAACACCGCTAACCGCATAGAGAACCGTGTTTTGGGTGACCAGGTGCACGTTTTCAATCACCAGTTGCACATTTTCAATCACCAGTTGCACGGAGGATTAATAGCAATCTGCATCCATCGCGATTTCTTAAAGTGTCTATAAAGCACTCAGGACGGGCCCGACCGAGACAGGGCCTTAGTGGGGTGCTTCCCATAGCGGGCAACAATGAGAGGGGTGCCTTTAAATTCATTTTGAACCATATTTGAAATTTTGGGTTACCAGATGCACGTTTTCAATCACCAGTTGCACGGAGGATTAACTAGCAATCTGCATCCATCGTGATTTCTTAAAGTGTGTAAAAAGCACCCAAGGACGGCCCTGACAGAGAGAGGGCCGTAGTGGGGCACTCCCCTAGCGGGCTATATCAATAGAATGACGGGTAAAGTATTTAAAACCCTTTTATAATTTTTGGGTTACCAGATGCACGTTTTCAATCACCAGGTGCACGGAGGAAAATGAGCATTTGCATCCATAGTCATGTTTTAAAACCGTCCATAAAGCACTCTTGGCCGGCCCCGGCAGAGAGAGAAAGAGATGGTGAAAAAAAAAAAAAAATCCATCATCAGACCTTCCATAAATAATTCGGGCCGGCCCCCATTGCTAAAGGTCCGTAGTAGG
>NW_023493768.1:25000-35000 GCF_013265735.2 Oncorhynchus mykiss
TCCTTACTTTTTCAAAGTCTCTGTGCATTTGCAATATGTTTTAATGGGCAGGTACCATCACGAATTTGTTTATCGAATTTGTTTATGTTTCCTTACTTTTTCAAAGTCACTGTGCATTTGCAATATGTTTCAATGGGCAGGTACCATCACGAATTTGTCATGCTCAAAATTTTTTAGATGTATTTTTTTTTGTTTCTTACTTTTTCAAAGTCACTGTGCATTTGGAATATGTTTTAATGGACAGGTACCATCACGAATTTGTTTATCGAATTTGTTTATGTTTCCTTACTTTTTCAAAGTCACTGTGCATTTGCAATATGTTTCAATGGGCAGGTACCATCACGAATTTGTCATGCTCAAAATTTTTTAGATGTATTTTTTTTTGTTTCCTTACTTTTTCAAAGTCACTGTGCATTTGGAATATGTTTTAATGGGCAGGTACCATCACGAATTTGTTTATCGAATTTGTTTATGTTTCCTTACTTTTTCAAAGTCACTGTGCATTTGCAATATGTTTCAATGGGCAGGTACCATCACGAATTTGTCATGCTCAAAAATTTTAGATGTATTTTTTTTTTGTTTCTTACTTTTTCAAAGTCACTGTGCATTTGGAATATGTTTTAATGGGCAGGTACCATCACGAATTTGTTTATCGAATTTGTTTATGTTTCCTTACTTTTTCAAAGTCACTGTGCATTTGCAATATGTTTTCAATGGGCAGGTACCATCACGAATTTGTCATGCTCAAAAATTTTAGATGTATTTTTTTTTGTTTCTTACTTTTTCAAAGTCACTGTGCATTTGGAATATGTTTTAATGGGCAGGTACCATCACGAATTTGTTTATCGAATTTGTTTATGTTTCCTTACTTTTTCAAAGTCACTGTGCATTTGCAATATGTTTCAATGGGCAGGTACCATCACGAATTTGTCATGCTCAAAATTTTTAGATGTATTTTTTTTTGTTTCCTTACTTTTTCAAAGTCACTGTGCATTTGGAATATGTTTTAATGGGCAGGTACCATCACGAATTTGTTTATCGAATTTGTTTATGTTTCCTTACTTTTTCAAAGTCACTGTGCATTTGCAATATGTTTCAATGGGCAGGTACCATCACGAATTTGTTTATCGAATTTGTTTATGTTTCCTTACTTTTTCAAAGTCACTGTGCATTTGCAATATGTTTCAATGGGCAGGTACCATCACGAATTTGTCATGCTCAAAATTTTTTAGATGTATTTTTTTTTGTTTCCTTACTTTTTCAAAGTCACTGTGCATTTGGAATATGTTTTAATGGGCAGGTACCATCACGAATTTGTTTTATCGAATTTGTTTATGTTTCCTTACTTTTTCAAAGTCACTGTGCATTTGCAATATGTTTCAATGGGCAGGTACCATCACGAATTTGTTTATCGAATTTGTTTATGTTTCCTTACTTTTTCAAAGTCACTGTGCATTTGCAATATGTTTCAATGGGCAGGTACCATCACGAATTTGTCATGCTCAAAATTTTTTAGATGTATTTTTTTTGTTTCTTACTTTTTCAAAGTCACTGTGCATTTGGAATATGTTTTAATGGGCAGGTACCATCACGAATTTGTTTATCGAATTTGTTTATGTTTCCTTACTTTTTCAAAGTCACTGTGCATTTGCAATATGTTTCAATGGGCAGGTACCATCACGAATTTGTCATGCTCAAAAAATTTTAGATTTATTTTTTTTTGTTCTTACTTTTCAAAGTCACTGTGCATTTGGAATATGTTTTAATGGGCAGGTACCATCAACGAATTTGTTTATCGAATTTGTTTATGTTTCCTTACTTTTTCAAAAGTCACTGTGCATTTGCAATATGTTTCAATGGGCAGGTACCATCACGAATTTGTCATGCTCAAAAAATTTTTAGATGTATTTTTTTTTGTTTCTTACTTTTTCAAAGTCACTGTGCATTTGAATATGTTTTAATGGCAGGTATCATCACGAATTTGTTTATCGAATTTGTTTATGTTTCCTTACTTTTTCAAAAGTCACTGTGCATTGCAATATGTTTCAATGGGCAGGTACCATCACGAATTGGTCATGCTCAAAATTTTTTAGATGTATTTTTTTTTGTTTCCTTACTTTTTCAAAGTCACTGTGCATTTGGAATATGTTTTAATGGGGCAGGTACCATCACGAATTTGTTTATCGAATTTGTTTATGTTTCCTTACTTTTCAAAGTCACTGTGCATTGCAATATGTTTCAATGGGCAGGTACCATCACGAATTTGTTTATCGAATTTGTTTATGTTTCCTTACTTTTTCAAAGTCACTGTGCATTTGCAATATGTTTCAATGGGCAGGTACCATCACGAATTTGTCATGCTCAAAATTTTTTAGATGTATTTTTTTTTGTTTCTTACTTTTCAAAGTCACTGTGCATTTGGAATATGTTTTAATGGGCAGGTACCATCACGATTTGTTTATCGAATTTGTTTATGTTTCCTTACTTTTTCAAAGTCACTGTGCATTTGCAATATGTTTCAATGGGCAGGTACCATCACGAATTTGTCATGCTCAAAAATTTTAGATGTATTTTTTTTGTTTCTTACTTTTTCAAAGTCACTGTGCATTTGGAATATGTTTTAATGGGCAGGTACCATCACGAATTTGTTTATCGAATTTGTTTATGTTTCCTTACTTTTCAAAGTCAGCTGTGGCATTTGCAATATGTTTCAATGGGCAGGTACCATCACGAATTTGTCATGCTCAAAAATTTTAGATGTATTTTTTTTGTTTCTTACTTTTTCAAAGTCACTGTGCATTTGGAATATGTTTTAATGGCAGGTACCATCACGAATTTGTTTATCGAATTTGTTTATGTTTCCTTACTTTTTCAAAGTCACTGTGCATTTGCAATATGTTTCAATGGGCAGGTACCATCACGAATTTGTCATGCTCAAAATTTTTAGATGTAGTTTTTTTTGTTTCCTTACTTTTTCAAAGTCACTGTGCATTGGAATATGTTTTAATGGGCAGGTACCATCACGAATTTGTTTATCGAATTTGTTTATGTTTCCTTACTTTTTCAAAGTCACTGTGCATTTGCAATATGTTTCAATGGGCAGGTCCCATCACGAATTTGTTTATTGAATTTGTTTATGTTTCCTTACTTTTTCAAAGTAACTGTGCATTTGCAATATGTTTCAATGGGCAGGTACCATCACGAATTTGTCATGCTCAAAAAATTTTAGATGTATTTTTTTTTGTTTCTTACTTTTCAAAGTCACTGTGCATTTGGAATATGTTTTAATGGCAGGTACCATCAACGAATTTGTTTATCGAATTTGTTTATGTTTCCTTACTTTTTCAAAGTCACTGTGCATTTGCAATATGTTTCAATGGGCAGGTACCATCACGAATTTGTCATGCTCAAAAAATTTTAGATGTATTTTTTTTGTTTCTTACTTTTTTCAAAGTCGACTGTGCATTTGGAATATGTTTTAATGGGCAGGTACCATCACGAATTTGTTTATCGAATTTGTTTTATGTTTCCTTACTTTTTCAAAGTCACTGTGCATTTGCAATATGTTTCAAATGGGCAGGTAACCATCACGAATTTGTCATGCTCAAAATTTTTTAGATGTATTTTTTTTGTTTCCTTACTTTTTCAAAGTCACTGTGCATTTGGAATATGTTTTAATGGGCAGGTACCATCACGAATTTGTTTATCGAATTTGTTTATGTTTCCTTACTTTTTCAAAGTCACTGTGCATTTGCAATATGTTTCAATGGGCATGTACCATCACGAATTTGTTTATCGAATTTGTTTATGTTTCCTTACTTTTTCAAAGTCACTGTGCATTTGCATATGTTTCATGGGCAGGTACCATCACGAATTTGTCATGCTCAAAAAATTTTAGATGTATTTTTTTTTGTTTCTTACTTTTTCAAAGTCACTGTGCATTTGGAATATGTTTTAATGGGCAGGTACCATCACGAATTTGTTTATCGAATTTGTTTATGTTTCCTTACTTTTTCAAAGTCACTGTGCATTTGCAATATGTTTCAATGGGCAGGTACCATCACGAATTTGTCATGCTCAAATTTTTTAGATGTATTTTTTTTGTTTCCTTACTTTTCAAAGTCACTGTGCATTGGAATATGTTTTTAATGGGCAGGTACCATCACGAATTTGTTTATCGAATTTGTTTATGTTTCCTTACTTTTTCAAAGTCACTGTGCATTTGCAATATGTTTCAATGGGCAGGTACCATCACGAATTTGTTTATCGAATTTGTTTATGTTTCCTTACTTTTTCAAAGTCACTGTGCAATTTGCAATATGTTTCAATGGGCAGGTACCATCACGAATTTGTCATGCTCAAAATTTTTTAGATGTATTTTTTTTGTTTCTTACTTTTTCAAAGTCACTGTGCATTTGGAATATGTTTTAATGGGCAGGTACCATCACGAATTTTGTTTATCGAATTTGTTTATGTTTCCTTACTTTTTCAAAGTCACTGTGCATTTGCAATATGTTTCAATGGGCAGGTACCATCACGAATTTGTCATGCTCAAAAAATTTTAGATGTATTTTTTTTTGTTTCTTACTTTTTCAAAGTCACTGTGCATTTGGATATGTTTTAATGGGCAGGTACCATCACGAATTTGTTTATCGAATTTGTTTATGTTTCCTTACTTTTTCAAAGTCACTGTGCATTGCAATATGTTTCAATGGGCAGGTACCATCACGAATTTGTCATGCTCAAAATTTTTTAGATGTATTTTTTTTTGTTTCCTTACTTTTTCAAAGTCCACTGTGCATTTGGAATATGTTTTAATGGCAGGTACCATCACGAATTTGTTTATCGAATTTGTTTATGTTTCCTTACTTTTTCAAAGTCACTGTGCATTTGCAATATGTTTCAATGGGCAGGTACCATCACGAATTTGTTTATCGAATTTGTTTATGTTTCCTTACTTTTTCAAAGTCACTGTGCATTTGCAATATGTTTCAATGGGCAGGTACCATCACGAATTTGTTTATCGAATTTGTTTATGTTTCCTTACTTTTTCAAAGTCACTGTGCATTTGCAATATGTTTCAATGGGCAGGTACCATCACGAATTTGTCATGCTCAAAAAATTTTAGATGTATTTTTTTTGTTTCCTTACTTTTCAAAGTCACTGTGCATTTGGAATATGTTTCAATGGGCAGGTACCATCACGAATGTGTCATGCTCAAAAAATTTTAGATGTATTTTTTTTGTTTCTTACTTTTTCAAAGTCACTGTGCATTTGCAATATGTTTTAATGGGCAGGTACCATCACGAATTTGTCATGCTATAAAAATCCTGCAGGAATGTGAAATTGACTGGCCCGATGAACTCGGGATGGCTTTGCAGTGATTCTGGGTCATCTCAATCGCTCGTTTGGGTTGATTTCAGAATGTCGCTTTTGGTGATGTTTTTTCACTATAGAATCATATTGCAAATGTACAAGAGTCAAGTGGACAAGAGTCCATCAGTCAATTAGATATCATTCTGACCACCAAACTGATACAAACTGACACCAAACCCACTTTTTCCAACTCGTTTAGTAGCCAACTATTACATACTTCAGAGCTGGCCCAAAATTCACAACGCCTTCGGTACAAACCATAAAAAAACCATAAAAACACGTAGTTACGTTCTAGCTGCGGGTCCATTTCTTATGTTATGTGTTGGCCTAGCTGAGGCGACCCCGAATCCCAAGTTTCGGCTCGATAGGTCATTTGGTGTCCGAGAAAAAACCCTAATTGGTGCTGAAAATCCACTATTTTCCATGACTTGCTACGGGGTCCTTGAATGAGATATCGGACAGAAACGTTGGGGTCTGTCTATATGGGCCGAGACGTTCGCAATGCACCTAGTCTTGCGACTCTGGGACATTTCTAAATGTCGTCATTTTCGTGATGCAAAAATGAATTGAAGTTATTTCAAATGTACGAGGCTGTTTCTCGGTCCGAGAACCTTCTAGAGCCACGTAACTCACCACGCACCATCTAGGGGGGGTCTAGAACAGGTTTCTAAAGTTTCGGAACTCTAGGTCCGACGGTTCTTTTTTAGCTCCAACAAAGCTAACTATTGGAGCCACTGTCTGTCTCTACGCACCCCAATATGTCCCTCCATCCAAGTTGTATTTTAGTGCAATTTTTTTTTCCTTTGATTTTTTTTGGGAAAAATGACTGATTTACTGTTCATGGGGGTTGCCTAATCACACATATGAAGTTTTGGAAAGATCAGACTTTTTAACCCTTCGAAACAGCCCCTGAGACACCAATTATGGCACTTCCGGTTGGCACAGGAAGTTATAAATCAACACATATCCTCATTGGGGTATGCTGTTACAGAATCCTGAGTTTTAAGTCCTTACGTTAAGAATTGACTGATCTACACAGGGTTGAATGCACTATGTCTATCAAACTGCATGCATTGTATGGGTAAACACTTTTAGGGGCATTTTAACCACTTCCGGTTGGTCCAGGAAGCTTAGAATCAACACAGGTAGACCTCATAGTGGCCTGATGGACTGGTACCGAAGACAGGTTCATACGGCATTCATAACCCACATAGGCCTCAGGTTGAAATTAGGGGTGCAGGCAATGTATTCCTATGGGGAGAGATGACACTGTAATCTGTGAGATCAAAAAACACTGTTTTACTGTGAAGGGTTAATGCCACACGGTCAAGGTTAGGCTTGTTGAGATCGGGAGGACCTTAGGAACATTCAAGTGGTGGAATTTTTCTTCTCACCCTAACGGTTCTCTCACTGTCACTCAAAAGCAAATGACATTGTGGTGCAGGCTTCATTTTGGGCCTTCTATTCTAATGGTTGCTGCGCCTAGACCGAGCGAGCTACGGTCAAGCGGGATAGCTCGTTGAACTCAGAACAGTCTGGAGACTATGGTGATGCCATTTTTTGTGTTGATTTCAGAATGCCATTTTGGTGATGGTCCCTCTCCGTTTAAACATATTGCAAATGTACAAAAGTCAACTAGCAAGTCAGTGTCCATCAGTCAATTAGATGTCATTATGACACCAAATGGATATCAATTGACACCAAACCCACTTTTTACTACTCATTTAGTAGCCAACTATCACATATGTCAGAGCAGTCCCATAATTCACAGCGCCTTCAGTTGAAAACCTAATAAAAAGGTAAAACACATAGTTACGTTCTAGCTGCGGGTCCAGTTCGGACATTATGTGAAGTCCTATGTGAGGCGACCCCGAATCCCGAGTTTCGGCTCGATAGGTCATTTGGTGTCCGAGAAAAACCCTAATTGGTGCTGAAAATCCACTATTTTCCATGACTTGCTACGGGGTCCTTGAATGAGCTATCGGACAGAAACGTTGGGGTCTGTCTATATGGGCCGAGACGTTCGCAATGCACCTAGTCTTGCGACTCTGGGACATTTCTAAATGTCGTCATTTTCGTGATGCAAAAATGAATTGAAGTTATTTCAAATGTACGAGGCTGTTTCTCGGTCCGAGAACCGTCTAGAGCCACGTAACTCGCCACGCACCATGGCCCGGAGGTCTAGAACAGGTTTCTAAAGTTTCGGAACTCTAGGTCCGACCGTTCTTTTTTAGCTCCAACAAAGCTAACTATTGCGGCCACTGTCTGTCTCTACGCACCCCAATACGTCCCTCCATCCAAGTTGTGTTTTAGTGCAATTTTTTTTTCCTTTGATTTTTTTTGGGAAAAATGACTGATTTACAGTTCATGGGG
This sequence comes from Oncorhynchus mykiss, assembly GCF_013265735.2. NCBI lineage: Eukaryota > Metazoa > Chordata > Actinopteri > Salmoniformes > Salmonidae > Oncorhynchus > Oncorhynchus mykiss. The sequence continues at coordinate 32,750 of NW_023493768.1, forward strand.
GTTGCCTAATCACATATATGAAGTTTTGGACAGATCTGACTTTTTTAACCCTTCGAAACAGCCCCTGAGACACCAATTATGGCACTTCCGGTTGGCACAGGAAGCTATAAATCACCACATGTCTTGATTGACATGGCCACTTACAGAATCCCGAGTTTTAAGTCTTTACGTTAAGAATTGACTGATCTACACAGGGTTGAATGCACCATGTCTATCAAACTGCAGGCAGTGTATGGGTAAACACTTTTAGGGGCATTTGAACCACTTCCGGTTGGTCCAGGAAGCTTAGAATCAACACAGGTAGACCTCATAGTGGCCTGATGGACTGGTACCGAAGACAGGTTCATACGGCATTCATAACCCACATAGGCCTCAGGTTGAATTTTGTGGTGCAGGCTATGTATTCCTATGGGGAGAGATGACACTGTAATCTGTGAGATCAAAAAACACTGTTTTACTGTGAAGGGTTAATGCCACACGGTCAAGGTTAGGCTTGTTCAGATCGGGAGGACCTTAGGAACATTCCTATGGTGGAATTTTTCTTCTCACCCTAACGGTTCTCTCACTGTCACTCAAAAGCAAATGACATTGTGGGGCAGGCTTCATTTTGGGCCTAATATTCTAATGGTTGCTGCGCCTAGACCGAGCGAGCTACGGTCAAGCGGGATAGCTCGTTGAACTCAGCACAGTCTGGAGACTATGGTGATGCCATTTTTTGTGTTGATTTCAGAATGCCATTTTGGTGATGGTCCCTCTCTGTTTAAACATATTGCAAATGTACAAAAGTCAACTAGCAAGTCAGTGTCCATCAGTCAATTAGATGTCATTATGACACCAAACCCACTGTTTCCTACTCATTTAGATGCCAACTATCATATATGTCAGAGCAGTCCCATAATTCACAGCGCCTCTAGTTTAAAACATAATAAAAAGGTAAAACACATAGTTACGTTCTAGCTGCGGGTCCAGTTCGGACATTATGCGAAGTCCTATGTGAGGCGACCCCGAATCCCGAGTTTCGGCTCGATAGGTCATTTGGTGTCCGAGAAAAACCCTAATTGGTGCTGAAAATCCACTTATTTCCATGCCTTGCTACGGGGTCCTTGAACGAGCTATCGGACAGAAACTTTGGGGTCCGTCTCTATGGGCCGAGCCGGTTTCAACGCACCTAGCCTTGCGTCTCTGAGACTTTTCTAAACGTCGTCATTTTCGTGATGCAAAAATGAATTGAAGTTATTGCGAATGTACGAGGCTGTTTCTCGGTCCGAGAACCATCTAGAGCCACGTAACTCGTCACGCACCATGGCCCGGAGGTCTAGAACAGGTTTCTAAAGTTTCGGAACTCTAGGTCCGACCGTTCTTTTTTAGCTCGAACAAAGCTAACTATTGCGGCCACTGTCTGTCTCTACGCACCCCAATACGTCCCTCCATCCAAGTTGTGTTTTAGTGCAATTTTTTTTTCCTTTGATTTTTTTTGGGAAAAATGACTGATTTACAGTTCATGGGGGTTGCCTAATCACATATATGAAGTTTTGGACAGATCTGAATTTTTTAACCCTTCGAAACAGCCCCTGAGACACCAATTATGGCACTTCCGGTTGGCACAGGAAGCTATAAGTCACCACATATCCTCATTGGGGTATGCTGTTACAGAATCCTGAGTTTTAAGTCCTTACGTTAAGAATTGACTGATCTACACAGGGTTGAATGCACTATGTCTATCAAACTGCATGCAGTGTATGGGTAAACACTTTTAGGGGCATTTGAACCACTTCCGGTTGGTCCAGGAAGCTTAGAATCGACACAGGTAGACCTCATAGTGGCCTGATGGACTGGTACCGAAGACAGGTTCATACGGCATTCATAACCCACATAGGCCTCAGGTTGAAATTAGGGGTGCAGGCAATGTATTCCTATGGGGAGAGATGACACTGTAATCTGTGAGATCAAAAAACCCTGTTTTACTGTGAAGGGTTAATGCCACACGGTCAAGGTTAGGCTTGTTGAGATCGGGAGGACCTTAGGAACATTCATGTGGTGGAATTTTTCTTCTCACCCTAACGGTTCTCTCACTGTCACTCAAAAGCAAATGACATTGTGGGGCAGGCTTCATTTTGGGCCTACTGTTCTAATGGTCGGTTATTGTGTTATTTCAGAAAATCATAGAAAATCACAGAAATGTCGCAGAGCTCCGCAGCACACTTTAAAAAGATTCGTATGAACACCCTGCAACTGGATCTGTAACCGTTGA
>NW_023493768.1:40000-60000 GCF_013265735.2 Oncorhynchus mykiss
CGCCGGCCTTTGGGTGACCAGGTGCACATGGTCCTTTTGGGTGACCAGGTGCACATGGTCCTTTGGGTGACCAGGTGCACGCCGGCCTTTGGGTGACCAGGTGCACACGGTCCTTTTGGGTGACCAGGTGCACGCCGGCCTTTGGGTGACCAGGTGCACATGGTCCTTTTGGGTGACCAGGTGCACGCCGGCCTTTGGGTGACCAGGTGCACGCCGGTCCTTTTGGGTGACCAGGTGCACAAGTTCCATTTGGGTGACCAGGTGCACGCGGTTCATAACAGCGCGGTTATCTGCTTTAATGTCCGAGGAGGGGTGCTTAAGTGTGGGTGCCCTGGTTCACCTGGTATGCGAGGTTGTGGAGGTGGGGGGGGGTCCCCTGCTGGTATCATCCCCGAAATAGAGGGGTGATACCCGGGTGGTGAGTAAGGGCCTACAAGCCTGGAGGTCAATAGCTCCAGGGGGTAAGCTCTACTGTCATGTCCGTAAATAGAGTGGTGTTACCCGGGTTTTGAACCATATTTTAATTTTTGGGTTACCAGATGCACACGGGTCTTTTGGAAAACAATCACAATCTGCATCCATCGTAATATCTTAAACTGTATATAAAGCACCTAAGGACGGGCCTGACCGAGAGAGGGCCGTAGTAGGGTACTCCCCTAGCGGGCTATATCAATAGAATGACCGGTAAAATGATTTAAAACAGTTTTATAATTTTTGGGTTACCAGATGCACACGGGTCTTTTGGAAAACAATCACAATCTGCATCCATCGTAATATATGAAACTGTATATAAAGCACTGAAGGACGGCCCCGACCGAGACAGGGCCTTAGTGGGGTGCTCCCATAGCGGGCTATATCAATAGAATGACCGGTAAAAGTATTTAAAACCGTTTTATAATTTTTGGGTTACCAGATGCACGTTTTCAATCACCAGTTGCACGGAGGATTAATAGCAATCTGCATCCATCGTGATTTCTTAAAGTGTGTAAAAAGCACCCAAGGACGGCCCTGACAGAGAGAGGGCCGTAGTGGGGCACTCCCCTAGCGGGCTATATCAATAGAATGACGGGTAAAAGTATTTAAAACCCTTTTATAATTTTTGGGTTACCAGATGCACGTTTTCAATCACCAGGTGCACGGAGGAAAATGAGCATTTGCATCCATAGTCATGTTTTAAACCGTCCATAAAGCACTCTTGGCCGGCCCCGGCAGAGAGAGAAAGAGATGGTGAAAAAAAAAAAAAAATCATCATCAGACCTTCCATAAATAATTCGGGCCGGCCCCCATTGCTAAAGGTCCGTAGTAGGGTGCGCCATAAGCGGACATGAATAGATGGAACACCGCTAACCGCATAGAGAACCGTGTTTTGGGTGACCAGGTGCACGTTTTCAATCACCAGTTGCACATTTTCAATCACCAGTTGCACGGAGGATTAATAGCAATCTGCATCCATCGCGATTTCTTAAAGTGTCTATAAAGCACTCAGGACGGGCCCGACCGAGACAGGGCCTTAGTGGGGTGCTCCCATAGCGGGCAACAATGAGAGGGGTGCCTTTAAATTCATTTTGAACCATATTTGAAATTTTGGGTTACCAGATGCACGTTTTCAATCACCAGTTGCACGGAGGATTAATAGCAATCTGCATCCATCGTGATTTCTTAAAGTGTGTAAAAAGCACCCAAGGACGGCCCTGACAGAGAGAGGGCCGTAGTGGGGCACTCCCCTAGCGGGCTATATCAATAGAATGACGGGTAAAAGTATTTAAAACCCTTTTATAATTTTTGGGTTACCAGATGCACGTTTTCAATCACCAGGTGCACGGAGGAAAATGAGCATTTGCATCCATAGTCATGTTTTAAACCGTCCATAAAGCACTCTTGGCCGGCCCCGGCAGAGAGAGAAAGAGATGGTGAAAAAAAAAAAAAAATCATCATCAGACCTTCCATAAATAATTCGGGCCGGCCCCCATTGCTAAAGGTCCGTAGTAGGGTGCGCCATAAGCGGACATGAATAGATGGAACACCGCTAACCGCATAGAGAACCGTGTTTTGGGTGACCAGGTGCACGTTTTCAATCACCAGTTGCACATTTTCAATCACCAGTTGCACGGAGGATTAATAGCAATCTGCATCCATCGCGATTTCTTAAAGTGTCTATAAAGCACTCAGGACGGGCCCGACCGAGACAGGGCCTTAGTGGGGTGCTCCCATAGCGGGCAACAATGAGAGGGGTGCCTTTAAATTCATTTTGAACCATATTTGAAATTTTGGGTTACCAGATGCACGTTTTCAATCACCAGTTGCACGGAGGATTAATAGCAATCTGCATCCATCGTGATTTCTTAAAGTGTGTAAAAAGCACCCAAGGACGGCCCTGACAGAGAGAGGGCCGTAGTGGGGCACTCCCCTAGCGGGCTATATCAATAGAATGACGGGTAAAAGTATTTAAAACCCTTTTATAATTTTTGGGTTACCAGATGCACGTTTTCAATCACCAGGTGCACGGAGGAAAATGAGCATTTGCATCCATAGTCATGTTTTAAACCGTCCATAAAGCACTCTTGGCCGGCCCCGGCAGAGAGAGAAAGAGATGGTGAAAAAAAAAAAAAATCATCATCAGACCTTCCATAAATAATTCGGGCCGGCCCCCATTGCTAAAGGTCCGTAGTAGGGTGCGCCATAAGCGGACATGAATAGATGGAACACCGCTAACCGCATAGAGAACCGTGTTTTGGGTGACCAGGTGCACGTTTTCAATCACCAGTTGCACATTTTCAATCACCAGTTGCACGGAGGATTAATAGCAATCTGCATCCATCGCGATTTCTTAAAGTGTCTATAAAGCACTCAGGACGGGCCCGACCGAGACAGGGCCTTAGTGGGGTGCTCCCATAGCGGGCAACAATGAGAGGGGTGCCTTTAAATTCATTTTGAACCATATTTGAAATTTTGGGTTACCAGATGCACGTTTTCAATCACCAGTTGCACGGAGGATTAATAGCAATCTGCATCCATCGTGATTTCTTAAAGTGTGTAAAAAGCACCCAAGGACGGCCCTGACAGAGAGAGGGCCGTAGTGGGGCACTCCCCTAGCGGGCTATATCAATAGAATGACGGGTAAAAGTATTTAAAACCCTTTTATAATTTTTGGGTTACCAGATGCACGTTTTCAATCACCAGGTGCACGGAGGAAAATGAGCATTTGCATCCATAGTCATGTTTTAAACCGTCCATAAAGCACTCTTGGCCGGCCCCGGCAGAGAGAGAAAGAGATGGTGAAAAAAAAAAAAAAATCATCATCAGACCTTCCATAAATAATTCGGGCCGGCCCCCATTGCTAAAGGTCCGTAGTAGGGTGCGCCATAAGCGGACATGAATAGATGGAACACCGCTAACCGCATAGAGAACCGTGTTTTGGGTGACCAGGTGCACGTTTTCAATCACCAGTTGCACATTTTCAATCACCAGTTGCACGGAGGATTAATAGCAATCTGCATCCATCGCGATTTCTTAAAGTGTCTATAAAGCACTCAGGACGGGCCCGACCGAGACAGGGCCTTAGTGGGGTGCTCCCATAGCGGGCAACAATGAGAGGGGTGCCTTTAAATTCATTTTGAACCATATTTGAAATTTTGGGTTACCAGATGCACGTTTTCAATCACCAGTTGCACGGAGGATTAATAGCAATCTGCATCCATCGTGATTTCTTAAAGTGTGTAAAAAGCACCCAAGGACGGCCCTGACAGAGAGAGGGCCGTAGTGGGGCACTCCCCTAGCGGGCTATATCAATAGAATGACGGGTAAAAGTATTTAAAACCCTTTTATAATTTTTGGGTTACCAGATGCACGTTTTCAATCACCAGGTGCACGGAGGAAAATGAGCATTTGCATCCATAGTCATGTTTTAAACCGTCCATAAAGCACTCTTGGCCGGCCCCGGCAGAGAGAGAAAGAGATGGTGAAAAAAAAAAAAAAATCATCATCAGACCTTCCATAAATAATTCGGGCCGGCCCCCATTGCTAAAGGTCCGTAGTAGGGTGCGCCATAAGCGGACATGAATAGATGGAACACCGCTAACCGCATAGAGAACCGTGTTTTGGGTGACCAGGTGCACGTTTTCAATCACCAGTTGCACATTTTCAATCACCAGTTGCACGGAGGATTAATAGCAATCTGCATCCATCGCGATTTCTTAAAGTGTCTATAAAGCACTCAGGACGGGCCCGACCGAGACAGGGCCTTAGTGGGGTGCTCCCATAGCGGGCAACAATGAGAGGGGTGCCTTTAAATTCATTTTGAACCATATTTGAAATTTTGGGTTACCAGATGCACGTTTTCAATCACCAGTTGCACGGAGGATTAATAGCAATCTGCATCCATCGTGATTTCTTAAAGTGTGTAAAAAGCACCCAAGGACGGCCCTGACAGAGAGAGGGCCGTAGTGGGGCACTCCCCTAGCGGGCTATATCAATAGAATGACGGGTAAAAGTATTTAAAACCCTTTTATAATTTTTGGGTTACCAGATGCACGTTTTCAATCACCAGGTGCACGGAGGAAAATGAGCATTTGCATCCATAGTCATGTTTTAAACCGTCCATAAAGCACTCTTGGCCGGCCCCGGCAGAGAGAGAAAGAGATGGTGAAAAAAAAAAAAAAATCATCATCAGACCTTCCATAAATAATTCGGGCCGGCCCCCATTGCTAAAGGTCCGTAGTAGGGTGCGCCATAAGCGGACATGAATAGATGGAACACCGCTAACCGCATAGAGAACCGTGTTTTGGGTGACCAGGTGCACGTTTTCAATCACCAGTTGCACATTTTCAATCACCAGTTGCACGGAGGATTAATAGCAATCTGCATCCATCGCGATTTCTTAAAGTGTCTATAAAGCACTCAGGACGGGCCCGACCGAGACAGGGCCTTAGTGGGGTGCTCCCATAGCGGGCAACAATGAGAGGGGTGCCTTTAAATTCATTTTGAACCATATTTGAAATTTTGGGTTACCAGATGCACGTTTTCAATCACCAGTTGCACGGAGGATTAATAGCAATCTGCATCCATCGTGATTTCTTAAAGTGTGTAAAAAGCACCCAAGGACGGCCCTGACAGAGAGAGGGCCGTAGTGGGGCACTCCCCTAGCGGGCTATATCAATAGAATGACGGGTAAAAGTATTTAAAACCCTTTTATAATTTTTGGGTTACCAGATGCACGTTTTCAATCACCAGGTGCACGGAGGAAAATGAGCATTTGCATCCATAGTCATGTTTTAAACCGTCCATAAAGCACTCTTGGCCGGCCCCGGCAGAGAGAGAAAGAGATGGTGAAAAAAAAAAAAAATCATCATCAGACCTTCCATAAATAATTCGGGCCGGCCCCCATTGCTAAAGGTCCGTAGTAGGGTGCGCCATAAGCGGACATGAATAGATGGAACACCGCTAACCGCATAGAGAACCGTGTTTTGGGTGACCAGGTGCACGTTTTCAATCACCAGTTGCACATTTTCAATCACCAGTTGCACGGAGGATTAATAGCAATCTGCATCCATCGCGATTTCTTAAAGTGTCTATAAAGCACTCAGGACGGGCCCGACCGAGACAGGGCCTTAGTGGGGTGCTCCCATAGCGGGCAACAATGAGAGGGGTGCCTTTAAATTCATTTTGAACCATATTTGAAATTTTGGGTTACCAGATGCACGTTTTCAATCACCAGTTGCACGGAGGATTAATAGCAATCTGCATCCATCGTGATTTCTTAAAGTGTGTAAAAAGCACCCAAGGACGGCCCTGACAGAGAGAGGGCCGTAGTGGGGCACTCCCCTAGCGGGCTATATCAATAGAATGACGGGTAAAAGTATTTAAAACCCTTTTATAATTTTTGGGTTACCAGATGCACGTTTTCAATCACCAGGTGCACGGAGGAAAATGAGCATTTGCATCCATAGTCATGTTTTAAACCGTCCATAAAGCACTCTTGGCCGGCCCCGGCAGAGAGAGAAAGAGATGGTGAAAAAAAAAAAAATCATCATCAGACCTTCCATAAATAATTCGGGCCGGCCCCCATTGCTAAAGGTCCGTAGTAGGGTGCGCCATAAGCGGACATGAATAGATGGAACACCGCTAACCGCATAGAGAACCGTGTTTTGGGTGACCAGGTGCACGTTTTCAATCACCAGTTGCACATTTTCAATCACCAGTTGCACGGAGGATTAATAGCAATCTGCATCCATCGCGATTTCTTAAAGTGTCTATAAAGCACTCAGGACGGGCCCGACCGAGACAGGGCCTTAGTGGGGTGCTCCCATAGCGGGCAACAATGAGAGGGGTGCCTTTAAATTCATTTTGAACCATATTTGAAATTTTGGGTTACCAGATGCACGTTTTCAATCACCAGTTGCACGGAGGATTAATAGCAATCTGCATCCATCGTGATTTCTTAAAGTGTGTAAAAAGCACCCAAGGACGGCCCTGACAGAGAGAGGGCCGTAGTGGGGCACTCCCCTAGCGGGCTATATCAATAGAATGACGGGTAAAAGTATTTAAAACCCTTTTATAATTTTTGGGTTACCAGATGCACGTTTTCAATCACCAGGTGCACGGAGGAAAATGAGCATTTGCATCCATAGTCATGTTTTAAACCGTCCATAAAGCACTCTTGGCCGGCCCCGGCAGAGAGAGAAAGAGATGGTGAAAAAAAAAAAAAATCATCATCAGACCTTCCATAAATAATTCGGGCCGGCCCCCATTGCTAAAGGTCCGTAGTAGGGTGCGCCATAAGCGGACATGAATAGATGGAACACCGCTAACCGCATAGAGAACCGTGTTTTGGGTGACCAGGTGCACGTTTTCAATCACCAGTTGCACATTTTCAATCACCAGTTGCACGGAGGATTAATAGCAATCTGCATCCATCGCGATTTCTTAAAGTGTCTATAAAGCACTCAGGACGGGCCCGACCGAGACAGGGCCTTAGTGGGGTGCTCCCATAGCGGGCAACAATGAGAGGGGTGCCTTTAAATTCATTTTGAACCATATTTGAAATTTTGGGTTACCAGATGCACGTTTTCAATCACCAGTTGCACGGAGGATTAATAGCAATCTGCATCCATCGTGATTTCTTAAAGTGTGTAAAAAGCACCCAAGGACGGCCCTGACAGAGAGAGGGCCGTAGTGGGGCACTCCCCTAGCGGGCTATATCAATAGAATGACGGGTAAAAGTATTTAAAACCCTTTTATAATTTTTGGGTTACCAGATGCACGTTTTCAATCACCAGGTGCACGGAGGAAAATGAGCATTTGCATCCATAGTCATGTTTTAAACCGTCCATAAAGCACTCTTGGCCGGCCCCGGCAGAGAGAGAAAGAGATGGTGAAAAAAAAAAAAAATCATCATCAGACCTTCCATAAATAATTCGGGCCGGCCCCCATTGCTAAAGGTCCGTAGTAGGGTGCGCCATAAGCGGACATGAATAGATGGAACACCGCTAACCGCATAGAGAACCGTGTTTTGGGTGACCAGGTGCACGTTTTCAATCACCAGTTGCACATTTTCAATCACCAGTTGCACGGAGGATTAATAGCAATCTGCATCCATCGCGATTTCTTAAAGTGTCTATAAAGCACTCAGGACGGGCCCGACCGAGACAGGGCCTTAGTGGGGTGCTCCCATAGCGGGCAACAATGAGAGGGGTGCCTTTAAATTCATTTTGAACCATATTTGAAATTTTGGGTTACCAGATGCACGTTTTCAATCACCAGTTGCACGGAGGATTAATAGCAATCTGCATCCATCGTGATTTCTTAAAGTGTGTAAAAAGCACCCAAGGACGGCCCTGACAGAGAGAGGGCCGTAGTGGGGCACTCCCCTAGCGGGCTATATCAATAGAATGACGGGTAAAAGTATTTAAAACCCTTTTATAATTTTTGGGTTACCAGATGCACGTTTTCAATCACCAGGTGCACGGAGGAAAATGAGCATTTGCATCCATAGTCATGTTTTAAACCGTCCATAAAGCACTCTTGGCCGGCCCCGGCAGAGAGAGAAAGAGATGGTGAAAAAAAAAAAAAATCATCATCAGACCTTCCATAAATAATTCGGGCCGGCCCCCATTGCTAAAGGTCCGTAGTAGGGTGCGCCATAAGCGGACATGAATAGATGGAACACCGCTAACCGCATAGAGAACCGTGTTTTGGGTGACCAGGTGCACGTTTTCAATCACCAGTTGCACATTTTCAATCACCAGTTGCACGGAGGATTAATAGCAATCTGCATCCATCGCGATTTCTTAAAGTGTCTATAAAGCACTCAGGACGGGCCCGACCGAGACAGGGCCTTAGTGGGGTGCTCCCATAGCGGGCAACAATGAGAGGGGTGCCTTTAAATTCATTTTGAACCATATTTGAAATTTTGGGTTACCAGATGCACGTTTTCAATCACCAGTTGCACGGAGGATTAATAGCAATCTGCATCCATCGTGATTTCTTAAAGTGTGTAAAAAGCACCCAAGGACGGCCCTGACAGAGAGAGGGCCGTAGTGGGGCACTCCCCTAGCGGGCTATATCAATAGAATGACGGGTAAAAGTATTTAAAACCCTTTTATAATTTTTGGGTTACCAGATGCACGTTTTCAATCACCAGGTGCACGGAGGAAAATGAGCATTTGCATCCATAGTCATGTTTTAAACCGTCCATAAAGCACTCTTGGCCGGCCCCGGCAGAGAGAGAAAGAGATGGTGAAAAAAAAAAAAATCATCATCAGACCTTCCATAAATAATTCGGGCCGGCCCCCATTGCTAAAGGTCCGTAGTAGGGTGCGCCATAAGCGGACATGAATAGATGGAACACCGCTAACCGCATAGAGAACCGTGTTTTGGGTGACCAGGTGCACGTTTTCAATCACCAGTTGCACATTTTCAATCACCAGTTGCACGGAGGATTAATAGCAATCTGCATCCATCGCGATTTCTTAAAGTGTCTATAAAGCACTCAGGACGGGCCCGACCGAGACAGGGCCTTAGTGGGGTGCTCCCATAGCGGGCAACAATGAGAGGGGTGCCTTTAAATTCATTTTGAACCATATTTGAAATTTTGGGTTACCAGATGCACGTTTTCAATCACCAGTTGCACGGAGGATTAATAGCAATCTGCATCCATCGTGATTTCTTAAAGTGTGTAAAAAGCACCCAAGGACGGCCCTGACAGAGAGAGGGCCGTAGTGGGGCACTCCCCTAGCGGGCTATATCAATAGAATGACGGGTAAAAGTATTTAAAACCCTTTTATAATTTTTGGGTTACCAGATGCACGTTTTCAATCACCAGGTGCACGGAGGAAAATGAGCATTTGCATCCATAGTCATGTTTTAAACCGTCCATAAAGCACTCTTGGCCGGCCCCGGCAGAGAGAGAAAGAGATGGTGAAAAAAAAAAAAAATCATCATCAGACCTTCCATAAATAATTCGGGCCGGCCCCCATTGCTAAAGGTCCGTAGTAGGGTGCGCCATAAGCGGACATGAATAGATGGAACACCGCTAACCGCATAGAGAACCGTGTTTTGGGTGACCAGGTGCACGTTTTCAATCACCAGTTGCACATTTTCAATCACCAGTTGCACGGAGGATTAATAGCAATCTGCATCCATCGCGATTTCTTAAAGTGTCTATAAAGCACTCAGGACGGGCCCGACCGAGACAGGGCCTTAGTGGGGTGCTCCCATAGCGGGCAACAATGAGAGGGGTGCCTTTAAATTCATTTTGAACCATATTTGAAATTTTGGGTTACCAGATGCACGTTTTCAATCACCAGTTGCACGGAGGATTAATAGCAATCTGCATCCATCGTGATTTCTTAAAGTGTGTAAAAAGCACCCAAGGACGGCCCTGACAGAGAGAGGGCCGTAGTGGGGCACTCCCCTAGCGGGCTATATCAATAGAATGACGGGTAAAAGTATTTAAAACCCTTTTATAATTTTTGGGTTACCAGATGCACGTTTTCAATCACCAGGTGCACGGAGGAAAATGAGCATTTGCATCCATAGTCATGTTTTAAACCGTCCATAAAGCACTCTTGGCCGGCCCCGGCAGAGAGAGAAAGAGATGGTGAAAAAAAAAAAAAATCATCATCAGACCTTCCATAAATAATTCGGGCCGGCCCCCATTGCTAAAGGTCCGTAGTAGGGTGCGCCATAAGCGGACATGAATAGATGGAACACCGCTAACCGCATAGAGAACCGTGTTTTGGGTGACCAGGTGCACGTTTTCAATCACCAGTTGCACATTTTCAATCACCAGTTGCACGGAGGATTAATAGCAATCTGCATCCATCGCGATTTCTTAAAGTGTCTATAAAGCACTCAGGACGGGCCCGACCGAGACAGGGCCTTAGTGGGGTGCTCCCATAGCGGGCAACAATGAGAGGGGTGCCTTTAAATTCATTTTGAACCATATTTGAAATTTTGGGTTACCAGATGCACGTTTTCAATCACCAGTTGCACGGAGGATTAATAGCAATCTGCATCCATCGTGATTTCTTAAAGTGTGTAAAAAGCACCCAAGGACGGCCCTGACAGAGAGAGGGCCGTAGTGGGGCACTCCCCTAGCGGGCTATATCAATAGAATGACGGGTAAAAGTATTTAAAACCCTTTTATAATTTTTGGGTTACCAGATGCACGTTTTCAATCACCAGGTGCACGGAGGAAAATGAGCATTTGCATCCATAGTCATGTTTTAAACCGTCCATAAAGCACTCTTGGCCGGCCCCGGCAGAGAGAGAAAGAGATGGTGAAAAAAAAAAAAAATCATCATCAGACCTTCCATAAATAATTCGGGCCGGCCCCCATTGCTAAAGGTCCGTAGTAGGGTGCGCCATAAGCGGACATGAATAGATGGAACACCGCTAACCGCATAGAGAACCGTGTTTTGGGTGACCAGGTGCACGTTTTCAATCACCAGTTGCACATTTTCAATCACCAGTTGCACGGAGGATTAATAGCAATCTGCATCCATCGCGATTTCTTAAAGTGTCTATAAAGCACTCAGGACGGGCCCGACCGAGACAGGGCCTTAGTGGGGTGCTCCCATAGCGGGCAACAATGAGAGGGGTGCCTTTAAATTCATTTTGAACCATATTTGAAATTTTGGGTTACCAGATGCACGTTTTCAATCACCAGTTGCACGGAGGATTAATAGCAATCTGCATCCATCGTGATTTCTTAAAGTGTGTAAAAAGCACCCAAGGACGGCCCTGACAGAGAGAGGGCCGTAGTGGGGCACTCCCCTAGCGGGCTATATCAATAGAATGACGGGTAAAAGTATTTAAAACCCTTTTATAATTTTTGGGTTACCAGATGCACGTTTTCAATCACCAGGTGCACGGAGGAAAATGAGCATTTGCATCCATAGTCATGTTTTAAACCGTCCATAAAGCACTCTTGGCCGGCCCCGGCAGAGAGAGAAAGAGATGGTGAAAAAAAAAAAAAATCATCATCAGACCTTCCATAAATAATTCGGGCCGGCCCCCATTGCTAAAGGTCCGTAGTAGGGTGCGCCATAAGCGGACATGAATAGATGGAACACCGCTAACCGCATAGAGAACCGTGTTTTGGGTGACCAGGTGCACGTTTTCAATCACCAGTTGCACATTTTCAATCACCAGTTGCACGGAGGATTAATAGCAATCTGCATCCATCGCGATTTCTTAAAGTGTCTATAAAGCACTCAGGACGGGCCCGACCGAGACAGGGCCTTAGTGGGGTGCTCCCATAGCGGGCAACAATGAGAGGGGTGCCTTTAAATTCATTTTGAACCATATTTGAAATTTTGGGTTACCAGATGCACGTTTTCAATCACCAGTTGCACGGAGGATTAATAGCAATCTGCATCCATCGTGATTTCTTAAAGTGTGTAAAAAGCACCCAAGGACGGCCCTGACAGAGAGAGGGCCGTAGTGGGGCACTCCCCTAGCGGGCTATATCAATAGAATGACGGGTAAAAGTATTTAAAACCCTTTTATAATTTTTGGGTTACCAGATGCACGTTTTCAATCACCAGGTGCACGGAGGAAAATGAGCATTTGCATCCATAGTCATGTTTTAAACCGTCCATAAAGCACTCTTGGCCGGCCCCGGCAGAGAGAGAAAGAGATGGTGAAAAAAAAAAAAAATCATCATCAGACCTTCCATAAATAATTCGGGCCGGCCCCCATTGCTAAAGGTCCGTAGTAGGGTGCGCCATAAGCGGACATGAATAGATGGAACACCGCTAACCGCATAGAGAACCGTGTTTTGGGTGACCAGGTGCACGTTTTCAATCACCAGTTGCACATTTTCAATCACCAGTTGCACGGAGGATTAATAGCAATCTGCATCCATCGCGATTTCTTAAAGTGTCTATAAAGCACTCAGGACGGGCCCGACCGAGACAGGGCCTTAGTGGGGTGCTCCCATAGCGGGCAACAATGAGAGGGGTGCCTTTAAATTCATTTTGAACCATATTTGAAATTTTGGGTTACCAGATGCACGTTTTCAATCACCAGTTGCACGGAGGATTAATAGCAATCTGCATCCATCGTGATTTCTTAAAGTGTGTAAAAAGCACCCAAGGACGGCCCTGACAGAGAGAGGGCCGTAGTGGGGCACTCCCCTAGCGGGCTATATCAATAGAATGACGGGTAAAAGTATTTAAAACCCTTTTATAATTTTTGGGTTACCAGATGCACGTTTTCAATCACCAGGTGCACGGAGGAAAATGAGCATTTGCATCCATAGTCATGTTTTAAACCGTCCATAAAGCACTCTTGGCCGGCCCCGGCAGAGAGAGAAAGAGATGGTGAAAAAAAAAAAAAATCATCATCAGACCTTCCATAAATAATTCGGGCCGGCCCCCATTGCTAAAGGTCCGTAGTAGGGTGCGCCATAAGCGGACATGAATAGATGGAACACCGCTAACCGCATAGAGAACCGTGTTTTGGGTGACCAGGTGCACGTTTTCAATCACCAGTTGCACATTTTCAATCACCAGTTGCACGGAGGATTAATAGCAATCTGCATCCATCGCGATTTCTTAAAGTGTCTATAAAGCACTCAGGACGGGCCCGACCGAGACAGGGCCTTAGTGGGGTGCTCCCATAGCGGGCAACAATGAGAGGGGTGCCTTTAAATTCATTTTGAACCATATTTGAAATTTTGGGTTACCAGATGCACGTTTTCAATCACCAGTTGCACGGAGGATTAATAGCAATCTGCATCCATCGTGATTTCTTAAAGTGTGTAAAAAGCACCCAAGGACGGCCCTGACAGAGAGAGGGCCGTAGTGGGGCACTCCCCTAGCGGGCTATATCAATAGAATGACGGGTAAAAGTATTTAAAACCCTTTTATAATTTTTGGGTTACCAGATGCACGTTTTCAATCACCAGGTGCACGGAGGAAAATGAGCATTTGCATCCATAGTCATGTTTTAAACCGTCCATAAAGCACTCTTGGCCGGCCCCGGCAGAGAGAGAAAGAGATGGTGAAAAAAAAAAAAAATCATCATCAGACCTTCCATAAATAATTCGGGCCGGCCCCCATTGCTAAAGGTCCGTAGTAGGGTGCGCCATAAGCGGACATGAATAGATGGAACACCGCTAACCGCATAGAGAACCGTGTTTTGGGTGACCAGGTGCACGTTTTCAATCACCAGTTGCACATTTTCAATCACCAGTTGCACGGAGGATTAATAGCAATCTGCATCCATCGCGATTTCTTAAAGTGTCTATAAAGCACTCAGGACGGGCCCGACCGAGACAGGGCCTTAGTGGGGTGCTCCCATAGCGGGCAACAATGAGAGGGGTGCCTTTAAATTCATTTTGAACCATATTTGAAATTTTGGGTTACCAGATGCACGTTTTCAATCACCAGTTGCACGGAGGATTAATAGCAATCTGCATCCATCGTGATTTCTTAAAGTGTGTAAAAAGCACCCAAGGACGGCCCTGACAGAGAGAGGGCCGTAGTGGGGCACTCCCCTAGCGGGCTATATCAATAGAATGACGGGTAAAAGTATTTAAAACCCTTTTATAATTTTTGGGTTACCAGATGCACGTTTTCAATCACCAGGTGCACGGAGGAAAATGAGCATTTGCATCCATAGTCATGTTTTAAACCGTCCATAAAGCACTCTTGGCCGGCCCCGGCAGAGAGAGAAAGAGATGGTGAAAAAAAAAAAAAATCATCATCAGACCTTCCATAAATAATTCGGGCCGGCCCCCATTGCTAAAGGTCCGTAGTAGGGTGCGCCATAAGCGGACATGAATAGATGGAACACCGCTAACCGCATAGAGAACCGTGTTTTGGGTGACCAGGTGCACGTTTTCAATCACCAGTTGCACATTTTCAATCACCAGTTGCACGGAGGATTAATAGCAATCTGCATCCATCGCGATTTCTTAAAGTGTCTATAAAGCACTCAGGACGGGCCCGACCGAGACAGGGCCTTAGTGGGGTGCTCCCATAGCGGGCAACAATGAGAGGGGTGCCTTTAAATTCATTTTGAACCATATTTGAAATTTTGGGTTACCAGATGCACGTTTTCAATCACCAGTTGCACGGAGGATTAATAGCAATCTGCATCCATCGTGATTTCTTAAAGTGTGTAAAAAGCACCCAAGGACGGCCCTGACAGAGAGAGGGCCGTAGTGGGGCACTCCCCTAGCGGGCTATATCAATAGAATGACGGGTAAAAGTATTTAAAACCCTTTTATAATTTTTGGGTTACCAGATGCACGTTTTCAATCACCAGGTGCACGGAGGAAAATGAGCATTTGCATCCATAGTCATGTTTTAAACCGTCCATAAAGCACTCTTGGCCGGCCCCGGCAGAGAGAGAAAGAGATGGTGAAAAAAAAAAAAAATCATCATCAGACCTTCCATAAATAATTCGGGCCGGCCCCCATTGCTAAAGGTCCGTAGTAGGGTGCGCCATAAGCGGACATGAATAGATGGAACACCGCTAACCGCATAGAGAACCGTGTTTTGGGTGACCAGGTGCACGTTTTCAATCACCAGTTGCACATTTTCAATCACCAGTTGCACGGAGGATTAATAGCAATCTGCATCCATCGCGATTTCTTAAAGTGTCTATAAAGCACTCAGGACGGGCCCGACCGAGACAGGGCCTTAGTGGGGTGCTCCCATAGCGGGCAACAATGAGAGGGGTGCCTTTAAATTCATTTTGAACCATATTTGAAATTTTGGGTTACCAGATGCACGTTTTCAATCACCAGTTGCACGGAGGATTAATAGCAATCTGCATCCATCGTGATTTCTTAAAGTGTGTAAAAAGCACCCAAGGACGGCCCTGACAGAGAGAGGGCCGTAGTGGGGCACTCCCCTAGCGGGCTATATCAATAGAATGACGGGTAAAAGTATTTAAAACCCTTTTATAATTTTTGGGTTACCAGATGCACGTTTTCAATCACCAGGTGCACGGAGGAAAATGAGCATTTGCATCCATAGTCATGTTTTAAACCGTCCATAAAGCACTCTTGGCCGGCCCCGGCAGAGAGAGAAAGAGATGGTGAAAAAAAAAAAAAATCATCATCAGACCTTCCATAAATAATTCGGGCCGGCCCCCATTGCTAAAGGTCCGTAGTAGGGTGCGCCATAAGCGGACATGAATAGATGGAACACCGCTAACCGCATAGAGAACCGTGTTTTGGGTGACCAGGTGCACGTTTTCAATCACCAGTTGCACATTTTCAATCACCAGTTGCACGGAGGATTAATAGCAATCTGCATCCATCGCGATTTCTTAAAGTGTCTATAAAGCACTCAGGACGGGCCCGACCGAGACAGGGCCTTAGTGGGGTGCTCCCATAGCGGGCAACAATGAGAGGGGTGCCTTTAAATTCATTTTGAACCATATTTGAAATTTTGGGTTACCAGATGCACGTTTTCAATCACCAGTTGCACGGAGGATTAATAGCAATCTGCATCCATCGTGATTTCTTAAAGTGTGTAAAAAGCACCCAAGGACGGCCCTGACAGAGAGAGGGCCGTAGTGGGGCACTCCCCTAGCGGGCTATATCAATAGAATGACGGGTAAAAGTATTTAAAACCCTTTTATAATTTTTGGGTTACCAGATGCACGTTTTCAATCACCAGGTGCACGGAGGAAAATGAGCATTTGCATCCATAGTCATGTTTTAAACCGTCCATAAAGCACTCTTGGCCGGCCCCGGCAGAGAGAGAAAGAGATGGTGAAAAAAAAAAAAAATCATCATCAGACCTTCCATAAATAATTCGGGCCGGCCCCCATTGCTAAAGGTCCGTAGTAGGGTGCGCCATAAGCGGACATGAATAGATGGAACACCGCTAACCGCATAGAGAACCGTGTTTTGGGTGACCAGGTGCACGTTTTCAATCACCAGTTGCACATTTTCAATCACCAGTTGCACGGAGGATTAATAGCAATCTGCATCCATCGCGATTTCTTAAAGTGTCTATAAAGCACTCAGGACGGGCCCGACCGAGACAGGGCCTTAGTGGGGTGCTCCCATAGCGGGCAACAATGAGAGGGGTGCCTTTAAATTCATTTTGAACCATATTTGAAATTTTGGGTTACCAGATGCACGTTTTCAATCACCAGTTGCACGGAGGATTAATAGCAATCTGCATCCATCGTGATTTCTTAAAGTGTGTAAAAAGCACCCAAGGACGGCCCTGACAGAGAGAGGGCCGTAGTGGGGCACTCCCCTAGCGGGCTATATCAATAGAATGACGGGTAAAAGTATTTAAAACCCTTTTATAATTTTTGGGTTACCAGATGCACGTTTTCAATCACCAGGTGCACGGAGGAAAATGAGCATTTGCATCCATAGTCATGTTTTAAACCGTCCATAAAGCACTCTTGGCCGGCCCCGGCAGAGAGAGAAAGAGATGGTGAAAAAAAAAAAAATCATCATCAGACCTTCCATAAATAATTCGGGCCGGCCCCCATTGCTAAAGGTCCGTAGTAGGGTGCGCCATAAGCGGACATGAATAGATGGAACACCGCTAACCGCATAGAGAACCGTGTTTTGGGTGACCAGGTGCACGTTTTCAATCACCAGTTGCACATTTTCAATCACCAGTTGCACGGAGGATTAATAGCAATCTGCATCCATCGCGATTTCTTAAAGTGTCTATAAAGCACTCAGGACGGGCCCGACCGAGACAGGGCCTTAGTGGGGTGCTCCCATAGCGGGCAACAATGAGAGGGGTGCCTTTAAATTCATTTTGAACCATATTTGAAATTTTGGGTTACCAGATGCACGTTTTCAATCACCAGTTGCACGGAGGATTAATAGCAATCTGCATCCATCGTGATTTCTTAAAGTGTGTAAAAAGCACCCAAGGACGGCCCTGACAGAGAGAGGGCCGTAGTGGGGCACTCCCCTAGCGGGCTATATCAATAGAATGACGGGTAAAAGTATTTAAAACCCTTTTATAATTTTTGGGTTACCAGATGCACGTTTTCAATCACCAGGTGCACGGAGGAAAATGAGCATTTGCATCCATAGTCATGTTTTAAACCGTCCATAAAGCACTCTTGGCCGGCCCCGGCAGAGAGAGAAAGAGATGGTGAAAAAAAAAAAAAATCATCATCAGACCTTCCATAAATAATTCGGGCCGGCCCCCATTGCTAAAGGTCCGTAGTAGGGTGCGCCATAAGCGGACATGAATAGATGGAACACCGCTAACCGCATAGAGAACCGTGTTTTGGGTGACCAGGTGCACGTTTTCAATCACCAGTTGCACATTTTCAATCACCAGTTGCACGGAGGATTAATAGCAATCTGCATCCATCGCGATTTCTTAAAGTGTCTATAAAGCACTCAGGACGGGCCCGACCGAGACAGGGCCTTAGTGGGGTGCTCCCATAGCGGGCAACAATGAGAGGGGTGCCTTTAAATTCATTTTGAACCATATTTGAAATTTTGGGTTACCAGATGCACGTTTTCAATCACCAGTTGCACGGAGGATTAATAGCAATCTGCATCCATCGTGATTTCTTAAAGTGTGTAAAAAGCACCCAAGGACGGCCCTGACAGAGAGAGGGCCGTAGTGGGGCACTCCCCTAGCGGGCTATATCAATAGAATGACGGGTAAAAGTATTTAAAACCCTTTTATAATTTTTGGGTTACCAGATGCACGTTTTCAATCACCAGGTGCACGGAGGAAAATGAGCATTTGCATCCATAGTCATGTTTTAAACCGTCCATAAAGCACTCTTGGCCGGCCCCGGCAGAGAGAGAAAGAGATGGTGAAAAAAAAAAAAAATCATCATCAGACCTTCCATAAATAATTCGGGCCGGCCCCCATTGCTAAAGGTCCGTAGTAGGGTGCGCCATAAGCGGACATGAATAGATGGAACACCGCTAACCGCATAGAGAACCGTGTTTTGGGTGACCAGGTGCACGTTTTCAATCACCAGTTGCACATTTTCAATCACCAGTTGCACGGAGGATTAATAGCAATCTGCATCCATCGCGATTTCTTAAAGTGTCTATAAAGCACTCAGGACGGGCCCGACCGAGACAGGGCCTTAGTGGGGTGCTCCCATAGCGGGCAACAATGAGAGGGGTGCCTTTAAATTCATTTTGAACCATATTTGAAATTTTGGGTTACCAGATGCACGTTTTCAATCACCAGTTGCACGGAGGATTAATAGCAATCTGCATCCATCGTGATTTCTTAAAGTGTGTAAAAAGCACCCAAGGACGGCCCTGACAGAGAGAGGGCCGTAGTGGGGCACTCCCCTAGCGGGCTATATCAATAGAATGACGGGTAAAAGTATTTAAAACCCTTTTATAATTTTTGGGTTACCAGATGCACGTTTTCAATCACCAGGTGCACGGAGGAAAATGAGCATTTGCATCCATAGTCATGTTTTAAACCGTCCATAAAGCACTCTTGGCCGGCCCCGGCAGAGAGAGAAAGAGATGGTGAAAAAAAAAAAAAATCATCATCAGACCTTCCATAAATAATTCGGGCCGGCCCCCATTGCTAAAGGTCCGTAGTAGGGTGCGCCATAAGCGGACATGAATAGATGGAACACCGCTAACCGCATAGAGAACCGTGTTTTGGGTGACCAGGTGCACGTTTTCAATCACCAGTTGCACATTTTCAATCACCAGTTGCACGGAGGATTAATAGCAATCTGCATCCATCGCGATTTCTTAAAGTGTCTATAAAGCACTCAGGACGGGCCCGACCGAGACAGGGCCTTAGTGGGGTGCTCCCATAGCGGGCAACAATGAGAGGGGTGCCTTTAAATTCATTTTGAACCATATTTGAAATTTTGGGTTACCAGATGCACGTTTTCAATCACCAGTTGCACGGAGGATTAATAGCAATCTGCATCCATCGTGATTTCTTAAAGTGTGTAAAAAGCACCCAAGGACGGCCCTGACAGAGAGAGGGCCGTAGTGGGGCACTCCCCTAGCGGGCTATATCAATAGAATGACGGGTAAAAGTATTTAAAACCCTTTTATAATTTTTGGGTTACCAGATGCACGTTTTCAATCACCAGGTGCACGGAGGAAAATGAGCATTTGCATCCATAGTCATGTTTTAAACCGTCCATAAAGCACTCTTGGCCGGCCCCGGCAGAGAGAGAAAGAGATGGTGAAAAAAAAAAAAAATCATCATCAGACCTTCCATAAATAATTCGGGCCGGCCCCCATTGCTAAAGGTCCGTAGTAGGGTGCGCCATAAGCGGACATGAATAGATGGAACACCGCTAACCGCATAGAGAACCGTGTTTTGGGTGACCAGGTGCACGTTTTCAATCACCAGTTGCACATTTTCAATCACCAGTTGCACGGAGGATTAATAGCAATCTGCATCCATCGCGATTTCTTAAAGTGTCTATAAAGCACTCAGGACGGGCCCGACCGAGACAGGGCCTTAGTGGGGTGCTCCCATAGCGGGCAACAATGAGAGGGGTGCCTTTAAATTCATTTTGAACCATATTTGAAATTT